>NC_060138.1:848376583-848676583 GCF_021461385.2 Schistocerca piceifrons
GCCTACTTGAAAGCAGTAACAATGGAAAAAATGGCCTCTGACAACTGTATTTTAAATTTTATTTATTGATTTATTACTAATTAACACTTAACGCACGTAAAAATGACAAAAGCACAAACAAGACAGTTTGAATCGAAATAGAATAGTGTCCTGACATGAGAAACTCTGAGAAAACACTCAGTATTGACCAATATAGGAAAAGGTAAAAACCTAAAGTAATAATCTCTTTCGTTATTGCCCTCTCCAACATTTTCTGTACAAAAAAAAATTCTTTTTCAAGGTAACATTCTTCGGAAGCCCATATATAGCATTCCTATTCACTAGTGTGCCCATTTCTCTACGTTATTCTTCTCAGAGATAACCACTGCAGACAGACTCTCAATGACTGGAAGATTATGTTATCTGTGTTTTTCTTTTTCAAGAACAAAACTTTCATTTCTGTCTCCTTTAATTCTCCTACAGCTTTCTTTCTTCTTTTAATTGTTTCACATATTCTCAATGTGGAGAACATGTTTGTTATTGAACAGATTAAGAATGTGCTGATTTTGCTACAGGTGGTGGCTCTTGATGTGAACTGCTGATTTTGGCAGCTGACTGGATACCATTTGGGCTCATATTTTTCTCTTTTGTTTGTGGTCTTGTATGTCAAATTCCTGGCGTATTGTAAAGTCATTTATCCATTTCTGGTCACAGTGAGGTTGAACACTGCATGTGGAAGCTGCTCCATGTGCACTGAAACCCATGATACTGGACCGAGTACTAGGATGCTATCTCTCATGGCCTGTTATGCTGACAAATCCTGGCTCAGTAAACGACTTCATATACCTGTCTGTTATGATATACACTAAAGTCCCAAAAAGCAAACTGGTCATAGGCATGCACATTCAAATACAAGATATATGTAAACAGGCAGAATACGGCGCTGCAGTTGGCAACGCCTATATAAGACATGCGTCAGGCACAATTGTTTAGTTTCGTTTACTGCTGCTACAATGGCAGGTTATCAAGATTTAAGTGAGTTTGAATGTGGTGGTTACAGATGGTGCATGAGTGATGGACACAAGCATCTCTGAGGTAATGAGACGAAGTGGGATTAACCCATATGACCATTTCACGAATGTACCATGAATATCAAGAAGCCGGTAAAACGTCAATTCTCCAACACATTGCCACGGCCGGAAAAAGATCCCCCAAGAATGGACCAATGATGACTGAAGAGAATTGTTCAACATGATAGAAGTCGCTAACGTTCAACAAATTGCTACAGATTTCAAAGTTGGGCCATCAACAAGTATCAGTGTGTGAATGATTCAATAAAACATCATTGATATGGGCTTTTGGAGCCCAAAGGCTTATTCGTGTATCCTTGATAACTGCATGAGACAAAGCTTTATGCCTCGCCTGGGCCCATCAACACACCAGCATTGTACTGCTGATGACTGGAAAACATGTTGCCTGGGTCAAACGAGTCCTCGTTTCAAATTGTATCCACCAGATGGCTGTGTACGGGTATGGAGACAACCTCATGAATCCATGGACCCTGCATGTCAGCAGGAGGTCTTCAAGATGGTGGACGTTCTGTAATGGCATTGTGTGTGTGGGGAGGGGGGGGGGGGCGTGCAGTTGTAGTGATATGGGACCCCTGATATGGTCTAGATACAACTATGATAGGTGACACACACGTAAGCACCCTGTCTGATCATCTGCATTCATTCACGTCCACTGTGCATTCCGAAGGACTTGGGCAACTCCCTGCAGGGACAATGTGACACCCACCATATGTCCAGTATTGCTACAGAGTGGCTTCAGGAAACACTCTTCTGAGTTTAAACACTTTCCACTGGCCAGCAAATACCCCACACCATGAACATTATTGAGCCTGTCTGGGAGATGCCTTGCAACGGGCTGTTTCGAAGAGATCTCCACCCCCTTGTACTCTTATGGATTTATGAACAGCCCTGCAGGATTCATGGTGTCAGTTCTCTCCAGCACCACTTCAGACATTAGTCAAGTCCATGCCATGCCGTGTTGCGGCACTTCTGCTTGCTCGCAAGGGCCCTACATGATATTAGGCAGGTGTACTAGTTTCTTTGGCTATTCAGTGTATATTTACTATTAAAAACAGTCTTGATCACGATTTATTTATCAAGGTGACGCGTTTCGACCACTACTGTGCTCATCTTCAGACCTACAAGTTGTATACAAAGCTCTAATTAGAGGGCTACATACATTAAAGAAAATACATAAAGTTATAAAGCTATAAAACGCTGAATTACCATTGAGTAGGAACCTCTTTCTGTTGGAGAATCACTACTGGAGAAACCAGTGCACGTCTTACTATATATAATGGAGGCTCCACCCACTTCTGACTGCCTGATGTCATTACTAACCAATGAGTTATAAGTCGAATTACAATTTAAAATTTCTTAGTTAAAAGAACATTGTCAAGAATTAAAAAATAAATACACACTAAACTTAGCTTATTAAACAGGCTATTGTCAATTAAGAAGCATTAAAAATATTTAAATATGTAGTTGGGAATTTTCGGCAATTTCAGAAGTATGACTGAAAGTGTTTGTATTTTGGTAAAGGACTGCAGCAACGGGTATAGCCCTAAGTTACTAAATAATTGCTATTGAGACAAAGTATTCATTACGACAGAAACAAGAGAGATCTTAAAACTGTGGAATATTAACCCATAGAAAAGAGTTTGTCAAAGTCAGAAATCCGTGTGTGACAAATGAACGCAAAACAGGAACTGGTTTCGGCTGCAACTACATTATCGATATCGGCATCTTACGGGCGAATCGAGACTAAGGAGGAGGCGCAAGAAGGAAAATCTTAACAATCTTTACCAACGAAAGAAGTTGGAAAGAAGCCTGCTGCCACATCTTTTGCACTGGCGTTCGTCCTCACCATGGCAAACCACTAGTTCGACTATCCACTTTACAACAACTTGAGTGAAAAAAAGCCTGCTGCCTCATCTTTGCAACAGCGTCCAACTTCACCATGGCAACCAGTGGTTCCAAATGGTTCACTGACAGGTCTAGAGAGGGCAATCCCATGTACTGCCGAACCGAAGTTCATTTTCCTACATATTTAAATATTTTTAATGCTTCTTAATTGACAATAGTTGTTTAATAAGCTTAGTTTAGTGAGTATTTATTTTTAATTCTTGACAATGTTACTTTTAAACTAAGAAATTTTAAATTGTAATTCGACTTATAACTCATTGGTTAGTAATGACATCATGCAGTCAGAAGTGGGTGGAGCCTCCATTATATATAGTAAGACGTGCACTGGTTTCTCCAGTAGTGATTCTCCAACAGAAAGAGGTTCCTACTCAATGGTAATTCAGCGTTTTATAGCTTTATAACTTTATGTATTTTCTTTAATGTATGTAGCCCTCTAATTAGAGCTTCATATACAACTTGTAGGTCTGAAGATGAGCACAGTAGTGGTCGAAACCGGTCACCTTGATAAATAAATCGTGATCAAGACTGTTTTCAATAGTAAATATTTATAAGACATTGATCACTGCTGTTCCCGTAATAAATTCAAAAGTATTCAGTGTATATCAGTGTGATTAACATTCGGGATACCTCCACTGTATTCATATTATGCTTGCAACACATCAATAGACTATACTCAACTTACTAGACCCAGTACCTGACTGTTCATCTTGGAAAGCTGTTGTCCAAAAACTGGTGCTGATAGAAACGTAAGTTCTCTGGGCCGCACCACACAGTAATCCCATGACACCGTTAAGTTTTGATGGTACATTTTTCAACTTTATTATAAGTACAGAAAGCATGTTCCTCAATATCAAGCTTACTGGTAATCAGATCATCAAGGTAGCACACATGGGCCCTTTGGGTGGTTACTGATAATACCTCGCAATGCATTGAATTCAAATTTGTACTGATAATTTGCAGCAGCAACACCATGAAAATTGGCAGATCTCATGTGTATGTTCATGCCATTTCATAAAAATGTGACCTTTTCCATGACTGAAACATTATGGAAGATATATATGGTAGCATTTTTTGTAAAAAGTCTGCTATCATCACAAGTGCTGTGTTGAGACCATGCGCTTACTCAGCCAGCTACCGACAACACAGATAGGTTACATGGGCACGGGCCTTACAGCACCAGTTCTTCATATGGCAGGCAAGCGACGGCCCTACTCTACCCAGCCATCAGTCGGCAACCCAAATGCCACCAAAGATCATTGGCCCTGTGGACCTTTTCTCCTCTGTAAGCCATGTGACTGAAGGTAGAAACTGCAGTATCTTGGCACCCGGGCAGTATTTACGCTGGTACTTGGACTACCATCGAGCACTTTGCACTGGGGAGTTTCCTGCACCAGGCATCAATTGCAAAAGCACTACCACAATCAGGGTTTCACTCCGGAGCAACTGCTATGATGATGCAACCACCCACATTGAGTTGCCAGCTATGGACCTACACCATCCATGGCCTCTGCACTGAAGAGACATGGCCTGCAACATCGAGACCAGCAACTGGACGTTGTAATATTTGTCTTTGGGATACATCGACAATACGCCAAACTTAAATTTTGGTGTATTCTTCCGGGACTTTAACATCTATATATCCCTTCTGGAATTTGATTGTGTCCTGCTTAGTATATGAACATAACTGGAAATGGAACTTGGAACTTTCAATTTACCGGGACATTTGCAGGCATTCAGGTTTTAGATATTACTATTGTTCATCCAATTCAAGATGTGACTTGTTTTCAGTTATTGTGTTCCAAACTAACTCCCATCAAATAAGATTGCTTATGTGTATTGGAAACATCATTTTTATTTTATACCTGGGCATTTTTCCTGTGCTGCCTTTGGTGTACATTGTTGTTGTTGTGGTCTTCAGTCCTGAGACTGGTTTGATGCAGCTCTCCATGCTGGTGTACATATCAAACAGAATATCAGAATTAATGAGAAATTATTATCCAGAGAGAACCAGATTTAGGACGGCTGAGATAAAGATGGAAATACCAATAATTTCAACCAAGAGGGTACAACAGGCAAACCCTACATCAAGCAGAGAGAAGAAAAAGAAATACATGAATACCATTTAAAAAATCTACACTACAGCTTGGACAGAATCATGAGTGTAAAGAAACACATTTTGCGTATAAATTATTGTAATTCTCAGTGAGGGTAAGCACTAAGTATCAACAGAAGAAAGTACAAAGGAAAATGGAATCTCTGTATACAGTTATGCTCAGAATATTGTAAGATTACGAACAACCTGCCCACTACATACATAGAGAGATAAAAATACAGGAGGTATATTTGAGGGTCACGTAAATGACAGGTTGCTGCAGGGTCGCCAGATAAGGTCACTACACAAGCACTGTGGTGAGCTCCAAGTTACTGCAGAGAGCAGGAGAAGAGGTGTGGAGCAGGGCAACAGACCACTGGGTGAAAGCCACCTGGAGATCCTCCAGCAGCAAGACTAAACTGAGTCACTGTGTGGGTGTGGACGCTAACAAGGGAACCACCCCATCGCACCCCCCTCAGATTTAGTTATAAAGTTGGCACAGTGGACAGGCCTTGAAAAACTGAACACAGATCAATCGAGAAAACAGGAAGAAGTTGTGTGGAAGTATGAAAAAAAATAAGCAAAATGTACAAACTGAGTAGTCCACACGCAAGATAGGCAATATCAAGGATAGTGTGAGCTCAAGAGTGCAGTGGTCCCGTGGTTAGCGTGAGCAGCTGCGGAACGAGAGGTCCTTGGTTCAAGTCTTCCCTCGAGTGAAAAGTTTACTTTCTTTATTTTCGCAAAGTTATGATCTGTCCGTTCGTTCATTGACGTCTGCTCACTGTAATAAATTTAGTGTGTGTTTTGCGACCGCACCGCAAAACCATGCAGTTAGTAGACGAAAGGACATGCCTCTCCAATGGGAACCGAAAACATTTGATCGCAAGGTCATAGGTCAACCGATTCCTCCACAGGAAAACACGTCTGATATAGTCTATACAACACTGGTGACGGCATGTGTGTCACATTACAGGAATATGTTGTCGACCCACCTAACTTGTACACTTGACGAATGGGTAAAAAGATTCTTTTGCCTTGCCCAATTTAGGTTTTCTTGTGGATGTGATAATCACTCCCAAAAAAGTTATCGCATTGGATGGACAGACGGACAGATAATAATTGTCTGAAAATAAAAAATTAAACTTATCACTTGAGGGAAGACTTGAACCAAGGACCTCTCGTGCCGCAGCTGCTCATGCTAACCACGGGACCACGGCACTCTTGAGCTCACACTATCCTTGATGTTGCCTATCTTGCGCGTGGACTACTCAGTTTGTATATTTTGCTTATTTTTTCCATAGTTCCACACAACTTCTTCCTATTTTCTCGATTGATCTGTGTTCAGTTTTTCAAGGCCTGTCCACTGTGCCAACTTATAACTAAATCTGAGGGGGGTGCGATGGGGAGGTGCCCTTGTAAGCAGTATGGCGAGATTCTGGCTGTGTTAAAATGAAAGCTTCAAATATTCACCTCAACACAAAATTCACTACCGGAAAGCTACAGAAAATCTGAAAACAATATTGAAATTGCAATAAAGAGATGAGTTCAATGAAATTAATACGACATTTATACAACAAATATTATGAAATTATTAACAATTATGTATAAAAAATTTTATAACTACAGTAATAAAAAATACACACACACTACATATGTGTATGACACACAGATGGAAGATCGTGATGCCAGCCATAAAATGGCTACATTTATGAAACTGTTTTATACAAATTATTTAACAGTTATAAACACAGGGCCAAAACAAAGAGTTCTCCACAGATACATGAGAGATTAGCATCAGTATCAACGATTTTGGTTTCTCAGGGACATCATGAACAAAGACATTAACTTGCTTACATTCCTGTAGTTTCAATTTTAGTATACAATATTTAACTAACAACCTGATTTATGCTATGTATAAAATTTAAAAATGTAGTTTCAGGGTGCAAATTAATTGTAGATGTATATCCTGTACATTTAAAATGAGTATATTCCAGAAGATTTATGAATGTATTCATATGGTGGTCTAGAAACTAGACTGACTACAGTAGTACTTATGTAAGGTTTAGCAACCAGTGAGCCGCAAGCGTTCAGGTGTGTTTGGTGTTAGGAATATTTTAACGTGCAGTGATTTGAGATGTGTTAGTCATTCTGTTGCACATCAAATTGTGGTTTACAGAACAGCTTGACAGTGAGTGCTCATGTAGCTAACAGACAGTGATCTTTGCTATGGTGAAATAGGTAATGCATATAGACTTGAATGAACTTGTTTATTTTGATGCACTGTACAATGTCTTTGGCTTACATTGGTCATTGCCTGTGCATGCTTTGCTAGGCTGGTTATTTATTTGTTTCTCTGTGTATGATATTAGCCTGTGTAAGGCCACCACTCAAATAATCTTCTATTTAACAAACTGACAATGAACTTTAATCCTGTGACTAGGCTCCATTAATATATTGAAAGATTATTTCATTATTTTCTTTATTTAAATATTTTTATAATCATTTGTGTGGGTTTTTTTATGTCATTCACTGACTGTTCATTAGGTTGGCCATATGATTAATTGAAGTTTCTTAAGAGCACAATGCAACAGCACACAACCAAACCTCTATGTCAGTAAACAAGCCGTAAACACATGTACTCAACCTGTGGTGGTTAGGTCACGGTGAATTGATTTCAGGTGATGATTGATCTCCCAATAATTATCTGTCCTGTTAAACCACAGTATATTCCACTATAATTTGTGTGTGTGTGTGTGTGTGTGTGTGTGTGTGTGTGTGTGTGTGTGGGGAGGGGGGGCGGTACACCTTGAGGGATATTAAGTAATGTACTATTATAACAGTATAAATAAAAGGATAGGTAATATTGCTATACATATAAAAAGCAGAGATTGACACTTAGGACATCCATTCCTTCAATGATTTTTGCAACATGTATCACTTCCAATGCTGTGGCACATTACTACATCTTGGCCTTCAGAAAATAGTGGTTTTGACAGTGTACAAGGCACTAAGTTTCATCTGATAGTTAAATAAAATTATGGAAAACTTCTACTTATCATCTGGCAACAAATGTTAGTACAAACTAAATGACCTTGAGCATGCAGAACAATACATAAATCAACAGTGGAATGCTAACAACAGAAAACACTTTCTTACATACCCACGAAGTTAGGAGTGGCAGAGATGGCAGTCAACAAGTCACAGATACTGGAATATCAGCCTAAAAATAAAAAAAAAATACACATATGAGATAAAAAAAGGTAGCAACAGAAGGAAAACATGAAAGCAGAAGTGGGACAAACAGCAAAATACATAAGCGTGGATTATTTTGCCATTAACTTGTCAGTATACGTTTCGTTCATCTTTACTGATTGCATTTCCATTTCAGAGATTCCTTCCCATAGATGGTTTGACTTTATCAACCCATAAAAATACACTAATGAAACGGCAACTGCAGTTGGGCTGCACTTTTGCAGTTCAAAGAAAACAGGAAATAGCATTTTAAGTAGTATGAAACAGTGGTTATCCTACTTAATTTATTATGTTAAATAAAAACAACACACTGGGATTGTTTTTCCCTGACTGCAGCTGAGAGACAGGCGAAGGCAGCTTGAAGGAATACAACACGTGGCAATGAAGAAACCAGATTGGTAGTTGTGTGCATTTCCAGCTTCTTCGAAGACAAAGAAATGAGTGGGAGAATAACCTTGGGACTAAAACAAAAAATTCATGTCACCGTAGTGGTTAAACTGGCTGTGAACCTTCTTATAAAGCGGTCATGTGTCCGAGCTCCACCAGAATTGTACTGTGCTCTAAAGCGGAACTGTGTGTTAACATCAAATTCATCATAAAACTTGAAAACTCCACCACAGAAACTTACGATTTGTTGAAACAAGTTTATGGTGATAAGTGTCTATCTCGTATGCAAGTCTTCGTGGGGTTAAGAGGTTCAAGGACGGTAAGGAAGATGATCCAAAATCGGGTCATCCTTCCACTTCGAAAACTGAAAATGGGGAGACGGTCAGCAGAATTGTCTGAGAAAACCACCACCTGAGCATTTGAGCAATTCCAGAACCTGCCTGCATCAATAAGGAAACAATTAGACAGATTCTGCACGATGATCTAGGCATAACAAATGTTTGTGCTAAAGTGGTGCAAAAATCCTCACAAATGAGCAAAAGTGACATCGAGTGAACTGCTGCGCTGACACTCCCAAAAACAACAAAAATGACTGTGTGTGATGAAATATGGATATTCCAAAACAATCCAGAGACTAAGTGACAATTTTTGATATATGAGGGGTTGTGTATATTGATTGGGTGCCTGAAGGTCAGGCTGTCAATTGAACTTATTATGTAGCTGTTCTGAAGAACCTCCATGAATGTGTGTGACAAAGGAGACAAGATGTGTGGAAAAATCGCTCATAGATTTTTCATCAGGACGAAGCACTGGGCCATACCGCAGTGTCTGTGAAGAAATGTTTTGCAAAAAACAACATTCCAGTGATGGAACATACAATGTATTCACCTGATCTAGCACTATGTGATTTCGTTCCTTCCCAAAACTGAAGTCTGCACTCAAAGGAAGCAGGTTCAAGTCCACAGACGCAGTGAAGGAAAAGCCTCCTCAACAGCATAACAGAAAAAGACTTGCAGCACTGCTTCCAATAGTGGAAAATTCGCATGGAGCAGTGCAGGAATTGAGGAGGGGGCTACGTTAAAAGGGACAACATTTCAGTTGTGTAAGTTTTTTCAATAAAGAGTTAGAGCACAAGTCCAGTTTCCTTATTGCCACACCTCTTATGACACCAAGTTCATTTACTTCTGTCAGTTACAGAATCCACAGAAACCAAACAAAAATAGTCAAGTAGAGACAGAATATAATTACTCAGATTGACATTGTATGAATCAGTGAGGAAAGTCTTTGTAGAGGACAAAACCATTAAATATACTGCAATTTTTATTAAACTGCTGAAAAGTAGTATATATTCCAGGTAGAAAAGTGAGTCTAACTATTATGATTCTTTCCAGTCCAGCTGCTTCTTCATTCATTCCTCTAAACTTCATTGCCCTCAAATGTGAAGTACTCACTGCCAGGCACTCCACATTAGTTTGAAGAATATGCACGTAGATGCAGATATTAAACAAAATGTACTTCATGAGGGAACTAAATGAACAGAGATATTATCCATTTCTTAAGAGGAAATAAGCAAATAACACCTACTGACTGAACAGTGTTGCTCTTAGTAGTCTTAATGTCTTTTCTTTCAAATAGAAACTAACTTTTCAGACAGGATCTCAGGTACAATTGTTGTTTTGAAAGTTGCTGGATCTAATTACTGAAGTTATGTTCAAATTAAATAACAGAAACTGTGCAGTTATAATTTTGTGTGATCTCTTCATACTGTAAAAATTTTATCCAGAAAAGTGAAGTATTCTACCATTAATTGCATCACGTTTGTATATGGTTCAAATATAGAGTAACATTAAGCAAAGTGTCATGTCAGTGTTATTTCTGTAGCAGTGTCAAATTCAGAAAGTTTTAACAATTACATCTGTATTCTACAAGCCACCATGAAATGCATGGAACAGAGCACTTTCCATCCATCATACCAGTTATTAGGGATTTGTCCTGTTCCATTTGCACATAAGACATGGTGAGAATGATTGCTTAAATGCTTCTGTTGCAAGTGTTGTAATTAATCCAAACATGTCTTTGCACTTGTGCAGAACTGTAAGATGGGTCGCATAATCGAGCAAGACAACTTGAGGTTCAACATTTGGAAAATTTCTTTACTAGAATTATGAACTCCATACATTATCAGCCACATATTACAGAAGTTTTTGAAAAAGGTCAGTTTTTCTAATGACAAGAGTGTATGATTAAGGTGTAAATTTGAAAATACCAGGCAGAAAACATTGCATGGCATCTTAACAAGCTTAGAACTGGTATACAGCAAAGAGCTACTCAGTAATCTCAAAAATAATTATGTGAGATAATTCATCAAACACTAAGTGAAATCCCACCAATAAAAAAAAATAAAATAAAATCAACATATTGGAATGTCGATTTAAAAAAACGTGAGCAGTGAGATCATCATATGAAGCAGAGGATGACGCCGCGTCTTGCAGAGGCTTCCTCAAAGATTATGAAATTCTTATACCATATTCTCAGTAAATTTATTGCATTTGTGATGAATGATAAACTCCAACTTCAGTTTAACTGTGATTTACACAACCACAACATAAAACAACATGTAGTATGGACAAGAAGTCCTCATACCCTGTTTATTATGCAGGATGGTAACTATGTTACTTCTTATCAGTTGTTGGAACTCATGATTAAATGTTTTTGCAGTCACAGTCAAGTTTTAATTCATAGCCATGGCGAGCAGTCATGGTTACACTATTGGGGGGAGCATAGTGACAAGTATGTGGGTGCGCAAAACAACACACACAACACGCAATGAGACAGATAATGGAAACATTCCAGGAAAGATTTAATAAGGTTCCACTGTGAAAGACAGCACATCTGGATTGGGAAAGACATGCTTTTGCTTTTGGCAGTGTTAAAGACAGGCCACAGAGTGGAAGGAAGAAGGCATGCGAAGAAACAAGTTCCGGTGTCTCTGCTTGGATTGAATAATCTCCTATGAAGATGACACGTATAGTGCTTCGGTATTTGGTGTACCGAGTGTAAGAAAGCGAGAGCACATGAAAAAAGACCTTATGGTCAGATCTTTTCAATTGATGTTTGTGGATGAGTTATCAGATACAGACTGAAAATATCACTTTTTAGCATTCTGTGCTCTGTTAACTCCATTTCCAAATGCAGTGAACCGTCCCAAGCTTATGTTTCCAGATGAATGTGCCATTTATCATAGGTCACGTGCTAAATATTGTCATCTAGAACAAAAAGAATCCTCAGTACACAGCGGAGTTAGAAAGGAACCTGTCTCTCTGGGGGGTACGGGGACTTTTCGCCCATCCTGTGCGTGGTTTCCATGTAGATATGGCTTATTAGTGTTGGGTTTAAAGAGAATTTCTACGAGCTCTTGGTAGACATCAAATAAGAAGTTTGGAATCTATTCAGATTTTTAAAAAAATATCTTATTACTGTTCCATAAGATATCTGATAAAAGTATCTAGAGGCAACAACTGGAAACTACTATTAGAAGCAAGACAAGCTCATTATAAACATGTCTCTATTCTTACAGCATGTTGGTAAGTGATTCTTTAATAATTATCAATGTAAAATTGTAAACATTAAGCATATAGTAGCAGATAAACAGCAATTACTAAGTATAACCGAGGAAGCAGCAGCATTCTAGAAAATAGTGGTTATCCTACTTAATTATGTTCATTTTACCCTATGTAAGAACAAATAAAATACAGTAGGTTAGTAAGTGTTGATTGTAAGTACTGTAGACTAAATTAATTTTTTACAGCTACATCTCTTGGGTAAAATGTACCTTCACTTCAACCAAACCTGTGATGATCCTCCTCCACAAAATGATCAATAGAACACTACGAAACAATGACCATATGATTAGAAAAACTCCCCCCCCCCCCCCCCCCCCAAATTCCTGTTTAACTATAGTGTGTTGCCAAGAAAAATGGCAGCATATTTACACTACTGTTGCACAGGACATAATATGCTGGGGATAGACAGTAACTTTTTTTGTGAGTGTTCAAGACTGCAACAAGAAACTTGACATTTTTACGCTCAGGCTGGTATATTTACTTTTCAGTTTAATTTGCAGTTAGTAATACTAATGTTCAGATAAACTATAAAATAAGCAACCACAGCACAAAGTGTGTAGCTGTAGACTTTCTTGGTGTATAACATCGATGAAAGCTCTGGAAACCAGAGAGCTTTTCTTCATAGCACACTAACTACCACTTTCTACAAAGAGCTCATATCCTTGTATTGTATTAGGAGTGGATATCCTTATACTGTGGGAAAAGTCTAACATGTAGATTGTAGACATACTATTGCTGAAAATCAAAGATCACCTAAAACTGCAAAATTAATTTAAAATGTTTATCAGTCAGTCATATTAATTGTCTTGATTTTGGCATTTCAGATCACTATTATCATTACAGAGAATGATGTTGGTTAAAGTACGAATACAATTTTACAGTCAAACTACTCATCCTCTGTTTATTGAAAAATATCAAACGCCATAGGTTTTTGAATCAGTTGCTGCCGGTTATAATTCAAGTTTATAGACCTAAAATTTGAAAGCTTGGGGAAGAAAGAAGGTTACTGTTTACAATTTCATCAATGTAAATGTCAGCTGAGATGTCTCTTTAATGGATGTTAAGACGTCTGACTAGAAATCGTTACAAACTTTCTGGAGTAGCACATACTTCCATTATAAGTAATACACACTTGATATATTAAATAGAGACTAGTACTCCATATCAGAGCACACTTACAAAATCTGTGGGTATCATCATTATAGAGCTGAAAATGCACTCTGAATCACATTTTCTGTTCACAGCAATAAAGGTGTACAACAGGAACATCTACAGGTGAACTGCAGCTGCAGTGTCTAAAAGGAGAATGTGTGTTAAATAGTTCACTGATTTTTTTTTTCTAACTTAAGTATTAATGTTATGATGGTATGAATTCCATAAAATATAATAATTCCAGCTCAACATGCTGGAGTTGGTAGTCATGTGTGCAAGAGATGTGCTTGTTTGTGTGTACGAAGGGTTTGTGTCTCTTTTACTGAAGAAAGCTATGGCCAAAAGTTTTATGTAAGAGTCTTTTAATTGTGCCTGTTTGCAACTTAAGGTGTCTTCTATATGGTAAGTAGCAATCTGTGTTTTCCTACATTGTGATAATTTACTATTTCTGTGAGATATGTTAAATAATAAAGCACCAAACTATGTGATTGTGTAATAAATATTGTGTGTTTCTTTTAGTTTTTATGTAGAGATTTACATACAGAATTTATAAAAGTACATTTTTAAGAAAGCGAATATATTAGGTTGAAACACATTAATTATAAATTCCTCAGTTACAGAGACAGATGAAATAAATACAAAAGAGTGACACTCAAACTGGTGCAGGTCTTTTGATGAGATACTATTCTGGCAATTCAAAAATGAATTACGCTTTCATTTATTTTTAAGCTCTTTCTTGTCTGGCCTCAGAGTTTATCTGAGTTGTGCTCCAGATCATACTATCACAGAAAAACAGAATAGAAATAAAATCTGGAGCTACTGCTTCATAAGCTATGGAAGCACTCACAGGCAGCCAGTTTTAGAGATCCAATTTCAATACAGTGAATATATTTTTAAAACTTTGTCAGAGGAAGGCTACAAAGTGGAACAATGCCTACAGTTAATGTAAAATCAAAGAAGTATTGTTATTATCTTAAATGCTACAAACTAACAAAGGAACAGTTTTATGACTTAATTCTTTCTGAGAAAGAAAAGATAATTTCAGCTTTGTACAATCACTTTATTTTCAGTTGTGGTTTCAAACAGTACAATGCAAGCTTTTCTTTGGCTAACATTTAACAGCAACCACTTAAAATGTCAAAAGAAACTGAAATTAACACCTCCTGAAGTCCGCAATTTCTGTACATATATTAAGATTCCCATAAAACTTTTAATGACATTTACATGTATGAGTAAGACTTCTGGCTAATATTAATTATATCACTATCAGAAACATTAAACATTTGTTGTTATGTTTTTTTAACTGTCATACCATCTCTCCAAACTTTTAAATGCTTAACTACTGCACTATTTTTAAGAATAACTTTTTGTTTTATGCTGCCACAAATGGAAAAATGTTGTTATCTTTCCTTTGCAAGAAAACAACACTTGTGATAATACAAGAAAACAGGAAACAAGGTAAACAAACTATCAAAGATCAAAATTTAGTAATATTTTGTTTAAAATGTTTTGCTTTGTTGTGGGACTAATCCGAGAATTAACGGCGGGCATTTGAAATTTGCCATGGCTTGGAAGTAAGATCTCTGTACAGCAGCGATTTTCCTAATATATAATATGTAATGACATATTTCAACATTTTTCCAATGAATGAATTGTGGCTAACATTCCACATGTTAATTCAATCTTGGTGGTACAGAATTCTGCACATTAACAAGTAACTTAAGAATTCTGAACCACAATCAAATGCTCCATCAGCAAAATATCAATATCTATAATCAACAGCAAGATTATATTCATAGCTTGTCAGGTGAGCTGGGTGGGACCCCCTTATGTTTTTCTGCTATATGATTAACAAGGACATGAACCTCTTCATAATGTGGGTTTAATTCTTCTTTCAACTTGTTTAACCAAGCTGAAACCTTGGGGCGATTGTCTTGTGGATTATATCCTGCCATTTCTGCAACACAAAAATTGTCAGTGAGATATATTTAACACATGAAGTATTGTCATAAATTTAAAACATTGTGGCATTGTTTCAATAAACATTACCCATAAATGATACCAACTGTGAGACTGTAAACATAATGTTAAACCCTTAAGATATAATAGTTTCTCAAAAAAACTAAATTATATTATGTCCCTCAAATGACACTAAAAGTAGCAATCACAGAAACAAAGATTTCCAAATACATTGTTAACCTGCATCATTATGCTTTACTATTATTTCAGATTGATGCAATACAATGAAGAATTTACAGGGCGTTCAAACTTATTATTTCCTTAACTAAGAGTATAGAGGAACTGTAAAGTGAACAGGTACTAGACAACAACAAGCAAAAAAGAAATAATCTAAAACCTTTAGCAATAAGGAGGTTAAGCTACTGGGGCAAATGCCAAACCACGTAAGAATTGCCTAACTGAACTCTACATCAACAAATATGTGCTGTAAGCCACTGAACTTCACCTGTATTTGTAATTTTCTGTTCTATTTACATAGGAAACAATAGAAAATAACTGTCTATATGTGTCAGTATACATCATAGCCCTCTCATGAAGCGTATATGATATAATATTCATAATGGTGCCCTGCAAGCTGTAACATGATCTTACTCAAACATCAGTTTCTCTTTAATTACCAAAATTGCTTCATGACAACATTGCTTCGAGAACGTTTCAGACAAGATGAATGCTTGTGAGGAGATGTAGTGTTTTGCATAACATCATGAAACAACACATCAGCATTTCAAAACATAGTCAAACTTAAAAAAAGCTGTGCTTTCAAAGAAACAAAGTGAAGACATTAATCTGTTTCTCAATCGCAATGTCATGATTCACAAATAATTTATGCATTGACGGAAACAATAAATGTGATCATCTCCAGGAAATCAGGCTTTTAGTTGCGAAGCAAGATTTTACATTGTTGTTGTTGTGGTCTTCAGTCCTGAGACTGGTTTGATGCAGCTCTCCATGCTGCTCTATCCTGTGCAAGCTTTTTTCGTCTCCCAGTACCTACTGCAACCTACATCCTTCTGAATCTGCTTAGTGTATTCATCTCTTGGTCTCCCTCTACGATTTTTACCCCCCACGCTGCCCTCCAATACTAAATTTGTGATCCCTTGATGCCTCAGAACATGTCCTACCAACCGATCCCTTCTTCTGGTCAAGTTGTGCCACAAACTTCTCTTCTCCCCAATCCTATTCAATACTTCCTCATTAGTTATGTGATCTACCCATCTAATCTTCAGCATTCTTCTGTAGCACCACATTTCGAAAGCTTCTATTCTCTTCTTGTCTAAACTATTTATCGTCCATGTTTCACTTCCATACATGGCTACACTCCATACGAATACTTTCAGAAATGACTTCCTGACACTTAAATCAATACTGGATGTTAACAAATTTCTCTTCTTCAGAAACGCTTTCCTTGCCATTGCCAGCCTACATTTTATATCCTCTCTACTTCGACCATCATCAGTTATTTTGCTCCCCAAGTAGCAAAACTCCTTTACTACTTTAAGTGCCTCATTTCCTAATCTAATTCCCTCAGCATCACCCGACTTAATTAGACTACATTCCATTATCCTTGTTTTGCTTTTGTTGATGTTCATCTTATATCCTCCTTTCAAGACACTGTCCATTCCATTCAACTGTTCTTCCAAGTCCTTTGCTGTCTCTGACAGAATTACAATGTCATCGGCGAACCTTAAAGTTTTTATTTCTTCTCCATGAATTTTAATACCTACTCCGAATTTTTCTTTTGTTTCCTTTACTGCTTGCTCAATATACAGATTGAACAACATCGGGGACAGGCTACAACCCTGTCTTACTCCCTTCCCAACCACTGCTTCCCTTTCATGTCCTTCGACTCTTATAACTGCCATCTGGTTTCTGTACAAATTGTAAATAGCCTTTCGCTCCCTGTATTTTACCCCTGCCACCTTTAGAATTTGAAAGAGAGTATTCCAGTTAACATTGTCAAAAGCTTTCTCTAAGTCTACAAATGCTAGAAACGTAGGTTTGCCTTTCCTTAATCTTTCTTCTAAGATAAGTCGTAAGGTCAGTATTGCCTCACGTGTTCCAGTGTTTCTACGGAATCCAAACTGATCTTCCCCGAGGTTGGCTTCTACTAGTTTTTCCATTCGTCTGTAAAGAATTCGTGTTAGTATTTTGCAGCTGTGACTTATTAAGCTGATAGTTCGGTAATTTTCACATCTGTCAACACCTGCTTTCTTTGGGATTGGAATTATTATATTCTTCTTGAAGTCTGAGGGTATTTCGCCTGTTTCATACATCTTGCTCACCAGATGGTAGAGTTTTGTCAGGACTGGCTCTCCCACGGCCGTCAGTAGTTCCAATGGAATATTGTCTACTCCGGGGGCCTTGTTTCGACTCAGGTCTTTCAGTGCTCTGTCAAACTCTTCACGCAGTATCGTATCTCCCATTTCATCTTCATCTACATCCTCTTCCATTTCCATAATATTGTCCTCAAGTACATCGCCCTTGTATAGACCCTCTATATACTCCTTCCACCTTTCTGCTTTCCCTTCTTTGCTTAGAACTGGGTTTCCATCTGAGCTCTTGATATTCATACAAGTCGTTCTCTTATCTCCAAAGGTCTCTTTAATTTTCCTGTAGGCGGTATCTATCTTACCCCTAGTGAGATAGGCCTCTACATACTTACATTTGTCCTCTAGCCATCCCTGCTTAGCCATTTTGCACTTCCTGTCGATCTCATTTTTGAGACGTTTGTATTCCTTTTTGCCTGTTTCACTTACTGCATTTTTATATTTTCTCCTTTCATCAATTAAATTCAATATTTCTTCTGTTACCCAAGGATTTCTACTAGCTCTCGTCTTTTTACCTACTTGATCCTCTGCTGCCTTCACTACTTCATCCCTCAAAGCTACCCATTCTTCTTCTACTGTATTTATTTCCCCCATTCCTGTCAATTGCTCCCTTATGCTCTCCCTGAAACTCTCTACAACCTCTGGTTCTTTTAGTTTATCCAGGTCCCATCTCCATAAATTCCCACCTTTTTGCAGTTTCTTCAGTTTTAATCTACAGGTCATAACCAATAGATTGTGGTCAGAGTCCACATCTGCCCCTGGAAATGTCTTACAATTTAAAACCTGGTTCCTAAATCTCTGTCTTACCATTATATAATCTATCTGATACCTTTTAGTATCTCCAGGGTTCTTCCATGTATACAACCTTCTGTCATGATTCTTAAACCAAGTGTTAGTTATGATTATGTTGTGCTCTGTGCAAAATTCTACCAGGCGGCTTCCTCTTTCATTTCTGTCCCCCAGTCCATATTCACCTACTATGTTTCCTTCTCTCCCTTTTCCTACACTCGAATTCCAGTCACCCATGACTTAAATTTTCGTCTCCCTTCACAATCTGAATAATTTCTTTTATTTCATCATACATTTCTTCAATTTCTTCGTCATCTGCAGAGCTAGTTGGCATATAAACTTGTACTACAGTAGTAGGTGTGGGCTTCGTATCTATCTTGGCCACAATAATGCGTTCACTATGCTGTTTGTAGTAGCTTACCCGCATTCCTATTTTCCTATTCATTATTAAACCTACTCCTGCATTACCCCTATTTGATTTTGTGTTTATAACCCTGTAGTCACCTGACCAGAAGTCTTGTTCCTCCTGCCACCGAACTTCACTAATTCCCACTATATCTAACTTCAACCTATCCATTTCCCTTTTTAAATTTTCTAACCTACCTGCCCGATTAAGGGATCTGACATTCCACGCTCCGATCCGTAGAATGCCAGTTTTCTTTCTCCTGATAACGACATCCTCTTGAGTAGTCCCCGCCCGGAGATCCGAATGGGGGACTATTTTACCTCCGGAATATTTTACCCAAGAGGACGCCATCATCATGTAATCATACAGTAAAGCTGCATGCCCTCGGGAAAAATTACGGCTGTAGTTTCCCCTTGCTTTCAGCCGTTCGCAGTACCAGCACAGCAAGGCCGTTTTGGTTATTGTTACAAGGCCAGATCAGTCAATCATCCAGACTGCTGCCCTTGCAACTACTGAAAAGGCTGCTGCCCCTCTTCAGGAACCACACGTTTGTCTGGCCTCTCAACAGATACCCCTCCGTTGTGGTTGCACCTACGGTACGGCTATCTGTATCGCTGAGGCACGCAAGCCTCCCCACCAACGGCAAGGTCCGTGGTTCATGGGGGGGGAAGATTTTACATAGCAAGGAATAAATGCAGTGTTGGTGAAAAATATTGATTTTTTAGATTTTTGCTTCATTTTTTGGAGGGAACCAAGCACTAAATGGTTGAAGCACTCACAGCACTTGCATCTCCAACAGAATTCTTCAAAAGGCCTTTCCAATCACATTACGCATGCAAACTAACAACTATTAAAATTGATTTTCCTGTAAGTCAGAAAAGTTAGTCTTTTGATTTGTAAAATACGCAGGAAAACCCATTTAAAAATTAGAGAATTCTACTTTTTGTAGAACTTATTCTCATCTTAATTTCTACCAAAATACATAACGAAATAAAAATGTTATTTTCCAAACACTGGTATTATTTCACATAGATGAAACACTTCTTTGCTCAAATACAGCAAGTTCCCCTGGAGCTTTTCAGTACTCATGACCTTTTCCTACTACACAACAGCAGCCAAGTCCATTGGCATCAACTAATCAGCAGTTCTCCCAGAAAAGCAAGTTTCACTGTTGCGCCATTCAACACATTCTCCAGATTTGTCAGCTCCACATATTTTCTCTACCAAAAACTGAATATGCACCTAAGGTGCTCGAAGTTCGACTAATGTGGAGATTCAGATGGCTGTGACACACGAATTCCAGACAAATTTCCAAGAAAATTCATGGAAGGCATGGAGAGATCAAAAATTCTGATTGAGCAATGTACTGTACTAAATAAATGCCATTTTCAACAAATAGACAACCCACACGCACATTTCTTTCATTTTGAATGTGTTTTTTGCTTTAATCCAGGGACATACGGAGCACATAGTGAACAGTGAGAGGATTAGTGGTCCTATAATGGTTCCCTATGGCATATCCAATGTTAGTTTCACTTCTGTTGAACATTCATCATCCAGTACAACATGCACAGTTCTATCATTAAACATTACTTCAAGATTTTCGAATATTTGTGAAGCTTTACCATGTGATCATATTGTGGTTTCCTACTCACAGTATGATAGTCTTGAACATCTTTCAAAAGCCAAGTAGACATAATTTACCTGTTCATCTACACACTCTCTTTTCTAGTGAGAGTGTAACAGTCTCTGTTTTCACAATGTTCTCATAATAGTACTACCCGATCAAAGTGGGCCTTTGCTGTGTTTCATTCCTTACTTAATAAATATTTCTTCAGACAGCAATTTATGGGATGTTTAGGCTGTGTTTGCAGGACTTTAACTAAATTTTCTGAGTTCTTCTTTGAAGTTAGATATTTGTGACTATTTATCTGTCCAATCAAACACACACACTCCCCATAGGAACTAAAACACTAACAAAATTCAAATAATCATGCAAAAATATTCAACATTCTAAGCATTTGGAAAAGTCTGGAAATCTGACACTGCAGTAAAGGGAAGAAAAAAACATCTACATCAATACTCCACAAGCCATCTTGTGGTTTGTGGCGGATGGCACTTCATGTACCACTGAACGGTCCGCTTACATGAATAGTTCATGGGAGGAACGATTGTCAGTAACCTTCCCCATGGGCTCAAATCTCTCTAACTTTATCTTCATGGTCTTTTAGCAAGCTATACGTAGGAAGAAGCAATAAATTTGATGAAAATCAAACAATGGAAGATCCAGGATGGAATGTAACAATATGAGAGAAGGGAAGTTGCTACTCACCATATAGCGGAGATGCTGAGTCGTGATAGGCACAATAAAAAGATTCACACAATCATAGTTTTCAGCCATTAAGGCCTTTGTCAGCAGTTGACACACATATACACACGCGCACACACACTTTCACGCAAGCGCAACTTGCACACATGTCTGTAGTCTCAGAGAGCTGAAACTACACTATAGTCTCTGAGACTACAGACGTGTGTGCAAGTTGCGCTTGCGCGCGCGCACGCGTGCGCGCGCGCGTGCGCGTGCGCACGCGTGTGTGTGTGTGTGTGTGTGTGTGTGTGTCTACTGCTGACAAAGGCCTTAATGGCCAAAAGCTGTGATTGTGTGAATCTTTTTATTGTGCCTATCGTGACTCAGCTTCTCCGCTATATGGTGAGTAGCAACTTTCCTTCTCTAGTATTGTGACAATAAATTTGTTGATTGTTTTAAAAACATACACTCTCGGAACTTTACAATAAACCACACCATGATGCCGAATGTCTCCCTTGTAGCGTTTGCCTCTGGAGTTGGTTGATAATCTCTGCGACAATTTCATGCTTCCCATACAGATCTGTAACAAAATGTGCTGCTCTTCACTACTTCATCTCTCAATCCTACCTGGTATGGATCCCATACTGATGAGAATATTCAAGCACTGGTCGAATGAGGGCTTTATAAGCTACCTCCTTTGTTGAAGACTGCGTTTCTGAGGATTTTTCCAATGAATCTTAGTTGGCACCTGTCTTTCCTGCTGTTATATCCTGCAACTAGTGCATGTGAGTGTGAATGCGCCAAGTGTGGTGTCACCGTGCAGGCTTGTTTGAATTGGCTGCCAACCAAATCAGTGTGGGCTGGCCACTGGAGGTCGCCTGTGGGAGGAGTGCGTGCGATGAGATCTCCATCGCACCATCTGTCGGCATATATATGCGCAGAGCAACACTAACTGAGGCCTCTTGTACATCCTTCCAGTGTGCCGTTCACATCAGTATACTGCGTCTTGTTACATGGGGATCCACAGGAGTCAGTTTTCCCTCATTGTCGAGTGCTTCATTAATAAAATCATATTTGTGTTAATTTGATCAGCGTAAAGTATTATGTGATTACTCCACCTGCAATTAGTTTTACGTGGCTGTTCCACTTTGAACAGCCCTGCATACACACTCTTAGATATTAATGTACTCATACATTAATGGGTCTTTCTGTCTACGTACGTAAAATACATTACATTTGTTTATGTTGAGAATCAACTGCAACTTTCTGCATCAAACGTCAATCCTCTGCAGGTCTTGCTGCTTTTCATTACAACTGTCTAACATTGCGACTTTTTTGTATACAACAGTGTCATCCACAGGAAAATACACAGGTAGACAGAGACTATAATGCACAAGTCATGTTACAGTAGCATGAAGTAAGTATGCAAAAGTATGCATAAGATCAATAACTGTAAACACTATTGTTGATTGGTAATCGTTAACTGACAAATGGCCACAATCATACATTAAGAGAAAGTGAAATACATGAACAACAACAGATTAGAAATCAAACAAAGGAAAATCCAGGATGGAATTATGACAATATTATGAACAGGACAGTTGCTTCTCACCATATAACGGAGATTCTGAGTTGCAGATAGGCACAACAAAAAGACTGTCAAACAAAACTTTCAGCCAAACATCTCTTCATCAGAACACACACACACACACACACACACACACACACACACACACACACACACACACGTCACTGGCTGCCAAGTCTGGACTTAGCAACCAGAGACTTAGGCCGTAAAAAACAAAGATGATGTGACTTACCATACGAAAGCGCTGGCAGGTCGATAATAGACCTGCCAGCGCTTTCATATGGTAAGTAACATCATCTTTGTTTTTAAATATATTTTTCCCGCGTGGAATGTTTCCCTCTACATAACCGTGCGGATGGATATGTGTGTGTGCGCGAGTGTATACCTGTCCTTTTTTCCCCCTAAGGTAAGTCTTTCTGCTCCCGGGATTGGGATGACTCCTTACCCTCTCCCTTAAAACCCACATCCTTTTGTCTTTCCCTCTCCTTCCCTCTTTCCTGATGAAGCAACTGTTTGTTGCGAAAGCTTGAATTTTGTGTGTATGTTTGTGTTTGTTGATAAGGCCTGTTTAGCCGAAAGCTTGTTTTAAAGTCTTTTTGTTGTGCCTATCTGCGACTCAACATCTCCACTATATGGTGAGTAACAACTATTCTTTTCACAATACTGTCAACAGATGAAAAATCTATTTCATCACCACATAAAATTATTGTTCAGAAACACTGAATTTCTGAAAATAATTACTGCAGTTGAACATTGGTAAAGGTTTGTTTTGTAAGTCACATAACATAATTAGGGAAGAAAAAATGGGGTTGGAGAGCAGAAAGTAGGAGATATAAGGAGATAACAGATGAGGGAGACTCCATTTAGGACTTTGCGTTATTGTACTAACAAATATAAACATACTTACTAAGGTGTTCAAGCTCACAAGCTCCTAAAAGATCAGCAATGCTCACTTTGTCTCCTCCTAAATACTTTCTTTCACTGAGCCATGTATCCTCGAGTATATTAAGAACATCAGTTACTTTCTTCTCGTACTGTGCTACTTTTTTCACATCTGCTGGTCTTCCAGTCACCACAGGAAGCAAAAACTGTAAGTGATAGAATGGTCTTGCATGTACTTAAACTGCAACACTTTTGACACAAACAATTTTTATTTCATTCGACTTCTCACACGCATGAGTTCTACTTTACGATCGGAAACTTTCAGTTGCTTTAACAAGGCAGGATATTTCCTAGATTTCTAGCTTATTTTATGTAGGCTATTACTATTACAGACATACTTGTAAACATCTGATCAGTTACAAATGGCAACACATTTTGAAGTTTTGTGTACAGGTAACTATTTTTTAATAACAGAAAAATATTAAATTATGCACAGATGAGACAGTGTCTGTCACTGAGACACGAGAAAGATATACAAGAAGAGAATATTCTAATCTGACCTTTCATAAATGAAAAAAATGATGCACTGATGAAACTGACAGAAGAGAGGAAAGAAATGTATAGATACATTTAGAAGCAAATATCATTGTTCTTAAGATTCTTATCTCTTCTCTGCCTTTTGATTTGATGATGGAACTCCTTTCATGTTCCAAAAGCTCTCTATCCCATTTTAACTGTGTGAACAGATACCTAACAGCTCTGCTGCAGCTGCCTCCCTCAGCACTCAGCAAACAGAAGTGAGTGTCATCCAACCACACCAGCCAAAAGTTAGTCAACCCCAGGAGATGTCACTTTAACACTGTATAATACCACATCAAGCCTGGACTTGACCTCAACTGGTACGAGAAAGAGTGAGCACAAGTTTCTTCAGGCAGCCTGTATCCACTTGAAGTCACTCATTGGTGATTAGGTCCTGTAGAGTTATAAAATTACAGGAATGTTAACTGCCATATTTCACCCACTGTTGCAAACAGTTTCATGATTTAGTGGGTCTCTGAAGGTGCCATAGGGTGCCTGAGTGTTTGTCAAATCAGGAATATGTGCGTGCAGCCATGTG
Source organism: Schistocerca piceifrons (assembly GCF_021461385.2). Lineage (NCBI taxonomy): Eukaryota > Metazoa > Arthropoda > Insecta > Orthoptera > Acrididae > Schistocerca > Schistocerca piceifrons. Next base: position 848,401,504 of record NC_060138.1, read on the forward strand.
AATGTGGCTGATGTCATATTAGTGAACAGAAGAGTCCACAGAATATTCATCATGAAGATGTAGACAAAAGAACAGTTATTAGTCAGCAAGATAGTTGAAATGAACATGCTGGCTCATGTCCACAGTATCAGATATGAGTGGGTCCACGTCATGGTACAAATAATACCCCCAAAAACATCACAGAACCACCTCTGGCCTGAAGAATACCACCCACACAGCATGGGTTAAACACTCCATTGGGCCAGTGGTGCACTCAACGTCTTGCATAATTTGAAACGAGACAAATCTTAACTCTATGGACCACACTATACACCTCAGCCAGCTACTGTCTGGTATCTGTGGTATTTGGTTTACCAGAAACTAGCAGCCTTATGCACCACTGAGATCAGTAGCCATCTACCTCTGAAATTAGTTAAGATGAGCTGCATTCAACAGCAGCAGCAATTCCTGTTGCACCCGAAACCAAATGACAAAGCACGACACTCATCTCCAGTTCTAGTTGATTACAATTTATTTATTACTGATGTACTTAACAGCTGCTAGTGGTACACTATCTCTTGCAGATACATTTGACAGTTTACTTTGATACACGATTCAACCACGGGTCTGTCCAAACATGATAGAAACTTTCAGCATCATGCTCTCTCTCTCTCTCTCTCTCTCTCTCTCTCTCTCTCGTTTTACACACACACACACACACACACACACACACACACACACACACACACAAAATCACTTCACTATTCACTGACACCTTTTACACCAGCAATGAAGGGTAATGTCACTGCCTGGTACCTTCTACACCATTTACAAGGCTTACAAATGACCAGTGTTCTCTTCCACAGGAAGTGGCTACTATTTACTCTGATGAGCTTATCCGAGTTCGAATATTGTTTACTATTTGAAAAAAAAATAATTAGACAGAAGTCTGACAGTAATTTCTTTGGATCATGAAGATGACACTACAGGATAACTGTCTACAGAAACCAAGAACATTTACAATCTACAACAAGAGACCTGCACCTAATGGATTTGTGTTGGATTTTATACTGAATATCAGACTTGACCCTACCTTTAGTCAGTGTTAGTTGGACATAGCTCCAGCAACAATAAGCCCCAAATATTTGTTGGACACCCCAAGTCACTCCCACTTTCAAGAAAGGTAATAAAGTAATACGCACAATTAACAGTCTCTATAGCTGACATAAGGGTCCATTCTCCTCATTCAGCCTATAAAATAAAGTGATTTTTTACTGGAAAAACTGATGTAAATCTTTTTGCACATTATTTATTAATTCTTGGACAACATTTTCATCTACATCTACATCTACATGGATACTCTTCAAATCACACTTAATTGCCTGGCAGAGGGTTCATCGAACCACCTTCACAATAATTCTTTATTATTCCACTCTCAAACAATGCGTGGAGAAAACGAACACCTATATCTTTCTGTATGAGCTCTGATTTCCTTATTTATTACGATGATCATTTCTCCCCATGTAGGTCGGCATCAACAAAATGTTTTTGCATTTGGAGGAGAAAGATGGTGACTGAAATTTTGTGACAAGATTCTGCCGCAACAAAAAATGCCTTTGTTTTAATGGCGTCCATCCCAAACCCAGTATCATGTCCATTACACTCTAGTCCCTATCTCGTGATAATACGACACGTGCTCCTCTTCACTGAACTTTCTTGATGTACTCTGTTAATCCTATCTGGTAAGGGTCACAGACTGCACAGCAGTACTCCTAAAGAGGATGGACAAGCGTAGTGTAGACAATCTAGTACACCTGTTACATTATCTAAGTGCTCTGCCAGTAGAATGCAGTCTTGGGTTTGCCTTCCCCACAAAATTTTCTACATTTTCTTACCTACATTTTCTTACCAATTTAAATTGTTCATAATAGTAATTCCTAGGTATTTCGTTGAATGTACAGCCTTTAGATTAGACTAATTTATCGTTAACTGAAGTTTAACATACTTCTTTTAGCACTCATGTGGATAACCTCACTTTTCATTATTTAGGGTCAACTGCCAATTTCCACACAATTCAGATATCTTTTCTAAATCGTTTTGCAATTTGTTTTCATCTTCTGACGAGTTAACTAGATGATAAACAACAGCATCATCTGCAAAAAACCTAAGACTGCTGCTCAGATTGTCTCCTAAATTGTTTACATAGATAAGGAACAGCAGAGGGCCTACAACACTTCCTTGTGGAATGCCAAAAATCACTTCTGTTTTACTCAATGACTTTCCATCAGTTACTATGAACTGTAATCTCTCTGACAGGAAATCATGAATCCAGTCCATAACTGAGACAATATTCCATAAGCCCGCAATTTCACTAAAAGCCCCTTTTGACATGCAATCCCCTTGATGTCAAAAGCCTTGGAAATCTAGAAATACGGAATCAGTTTGAAACCCTTTGTCAACAGCACTCAACACTTCGTGTGTATAAAGAGCTAGTTGTGTTTCGCATGGAACGATGTTTCATAGAGCTGTGTTGACTGTGAGTCGATAGATTGTCCTCTTCCAGGTAATTCATAATGTTCAAACACAATACATGTCCCAAAATCCTACTGCTTATCGATGTTAACGATATGGGCCTGTAATTTAGTGGACTACTCCAACTACCTTTCTTGAATATTGGTGTGACCTATGCAACCTTCCAGCCTTTGGGTTTAGATCTTTCGTCGAGTGAGCAGTTGTATGTGATTGTTAAGTATGGGGCTATTGCATCAGTATATCTGAAATGAACCTAATCGGTATAGAGTGTGGACCATAAGACTTGCTTTTATCAAGTGATTTAAGTTGCTTCACTACTGCAAGGGTATCTGCTTCTAAGTTACTCATGTTGGCACCTGTTTTTGATTCGAATTCTGGAATATTTACTTTGTCTTCTTTGGTGAAGGAATTTCAAAAGGTTGTGTTTAGTAACTCTGCTTTGGCAGCGCTATCATTGATAGTATTTCCATTGCTATCGCACAGAGAAGGCATTGACTGTGTCTTGTCACTCGCATACTTTGCATACGACCATAATCTCTTTGGATTTTCTGCCAGGTTTTGAGATAAAGTTTTATTGTTTAAACTATTACAAGCATCTCACATTGATGTCCATGCTAAATTATGGACTTCCGTAAAAAATCGCCAATCTTGGAGATTTTACATTTGTTTAAATTTGGCATGCTTTTTCTGTTGTTCCTGCAAACAGTGTTCTGACCCATTTTGTGTACCAAGTGGGGTCAATTCTGTCGTTTATTTATTTATTTGGCATAAATCTCTCAATTGCTGTTGATACTATGTCTTTGAATTCAAGCCGCATCTGACCTACACTTACACTGTTAATTTGGAAGGAGTGGAGATTGCCTCTCAGGAAGGCTTCAAGTGAATTTTTACCTGCTTTTTTTTGAACAGGTATATTTTTCATTCATTTTTGGAAAATTTGGGGGTTACAATATTCAGGCTCTCTATGACAACCCTGTGTTCACTAACCTCAGTATCTGTTTTGATGCTCTTTATTGGCTCAGGATTATTTGTTGCTAAGGGGTCAAGTGTGCTTTCACAACCATTTACTATACGTGGACTCATGAATTCACTGCTTGAAATAATTTTCAGAGAATGTGTTTAGCACAATTTCGGATCATATTTTATGCATACCTCCAGATTTCAACTTGTATTTTCGCCAACATATTGAGGGTAAATTAAAGTCACCACCAACTATAATTGTATGAGTCAGGTACATTTTTGAAATTACACTAAAGTTTCCTTTGAACCTTTCAATAATTGTATCATTTGAGTTGGGAAGTTGGTAAAAGGATCCAATTATTATTTTATTCCATTTGCCAAGAATTCACGGGAACTATCTGCTTCAATTTCACTACAAGATAAACTACTTCTAACAACAACAAACATGCCATTGCCGACAGTGTTTAGCCTATCCTTTCAGAACACCATAAGGTTCTTTGCAAAAAATTAGGCTGAACTTGTCTCCAGCTTTAGCCAGCTTTCAATGTCTATAACAATTTGAGCATCATTGCTTTCTATTAGCGCTTGGAGCTCTGGTACTTTCCAACACAGCTACAACAATTTACAACTGCTATACCATTGGTTCCTGTATCTACGATCTTCCTATGTTCGACCTGCATCCTTTGAAAATGAAGTTCTTTTTGTGTTTTCCCAAGACTCTCTAACCTAAAAAACCGCCCAGTCCACACCTTGCAGCCCCTGCTACCCATGTAGCTTCCGCCTGGTATTGGACTCCTGATCTATTCAGCAGAACTGGAAACCCCACCACTGTATGGTGCAAGTCGAAGAATCTGCAGCCTGCATGGTCACAGAACCGTCTCGGCCTCTGATTCAGACCCTCCACTCGGTTCTGTACCAAAGGTCTGCAATCGGTCCTGTCAACTATGCTGCAAATGGTGAAATCTGCTTCTATCTGGCAGGCAAGACTGGCAGCCTTTACCACTTCTGTTAGCCAAATGAAGCCAGGGAGAATCTCTTCCAATCCAAACTGTGCTCTTCATGGCGTTCAGGTGGACCCTTTCCACATCTGGATTGACTCCACCCAGTATGCACACACAGTGTGCTTGGCTTTGAGCACTATGGGACTCAACTGCTGTGGTTATCAGTCCCCTAGAACTTAGAACTACTTAAACCTGACTAACCAAAGGACATCACACACATCCATGCCCGAGGCAGGATTCGAACCTGCGACCGTAGCAGTCGCACGGTTCAGGACTGCGCGCCAAGAACCGCGAGACACACACAGAGTGCACACTGGCTTTCTTCCCCTCCTTGGCAGCCTTGTTCTTATGGGGCTCCATAACGTGCCTAACATTGGAGCTTCCAACTACCAATAATCCCACCCTCTGTGATTGCCCGGATCTTGCAGGCTGAGAGGTTCCCTCTGAAACAGGGTAGGCGGCTGATCTGGCCGAGGGATAGTGTCAGCCACTGGCAGCACCTGGAACCTGTTTGTCAGACTAACCAGTGAGGTCTTGTGTGTGGCTCCTGGGAAGTCTTTCGCTGCCTGCAACACCCTGAGGTGACCTCTCATTCAAGCATGGGTGAGTGGTCAATCTCAATGTGGGCAGTAACTGGGGTGGTCACCAATGTGGACTGATCAGCCAACTCAAACATGCTGGATGTCCATTGGATCTGCATGGCCAGCCCACAACAGTGATGCCCATCCACTGCAGCTACAAGCTGAGGCAATGATAGCCTGAAGCTGAGAGCGATGTGCCACTAACTCGGCTCGCATCCACACACAGCCATCACAGTCCCTATCCAACCTAAAGACTGTGGAAAACGACACTACACAGACAGACAGACTATCGACAAGTGCTGTGGAACTCTACTGTAGACACTGACAAAAATGCAAGAATTGTGTCTAACAAATTTTATTAGTACACAGAGGTTCAAAAACTGAACTACCGAAGCACACAAGTGAGACCGAATAAATTACTCCTCATTAAGAACTTGTAATATGTCGCAAAATCGGTTTACTTTCTGTCGCAAACAAAAATGCAAGAACTGTGTCTATTAAATATTATATTAACATGTAGGAACTCAAGAAACTAAATTAATAAAGCACACAGATGAAACAATACAATGTACTCCTGGTTACGAACTTGTAAAATGTCACAAAATCAGTTACTTCCAATTGGCTGCTTGGGTCTCGGCCAGCTGCTGCTGATTTTTTAAAGAAATTCAGTCACCATTAAGCCCCCCCATCCAAGGAGTTAAAGTTGTTCTGTCCAAAATGATGTATGCCCGTGATGGAAGTCCTGAAGTCTGTAAATCATCTCTGGAAAAACAATGGTCTTAATCTGTAGGATATTGCACACAGAGTATTAGCACAGTTTTTTGAAACTTGAAAAAATAATAAAATGGTGAACATTTGAAACAAAGAAGTAGTTTTGTTGTGTGTCTTGGTCATGTTTTCTGCAGTAACTAATGAATAAATTAAAACAAAAAATAGCCTACGACTCCTTCCGGACATGCTCAAGGAGTAATTCGGTAAAAATTACAGAAAGATCTCTCTACTGGTGTCAAGAATCCATTCCATCAGCTTGAGATACAGTGTATTTCCTCTACCTATGGGGGTAACCATATGGGGAGATGCTATGTGTGACACCACTGCTGCAGGCTATGATAGTTCAAGGGTTGATCCCCACAATGAGAAGTAATTATTGAGATACAGTAACTTCAAGCTGATGGAACGGATTGTGGGGACATTAATGAAGATATCTCTCTGAAATTTGGCTGAATCACTCCTCAGGTATGTCTGCAAGGAGCAACAGGCTAATTTTTATTTTAATTTATTAGTTATTGCAAAAACACACAGAAAAACTAATCTTTTTTTCAAACAACTGCCATTTTATTATTTTCAAATTTCATAAAACTGTGCGATTATTCCATACCCAATACCCTATAGATTATGAAAATTGTTTTTTTGATTTCAGGTAAGACTTGCAGACTGCAAGACTTCCATCAAGGACACATCTCATTCTGGATATAGCAGCTTGGACTCCTTGGGTGAGGGGTTTAATTATGGCTGAATTTCTTTAAAAAAAATAAAAAAACGTAAATAAATAAAAAACCAGAAAATGTTGTGCAAGAATCAACAGATAATTGCATATAGATTTATACTGATTGCTTCATCAGTTTTTCCAAAAACAATCATAAAAATCACTTATTTTACATGTTGACTGAGGAGAATGGTCCCTTAAGTCTGCCGAAGAATTTGGAAAAGATTTTGTGTGAAGTTCTGATCATATTCCTCGAGTCTAGCAGCTCATATACCAGAACCATCCTGGATATTGGAACAAAAACCTTGTCAAATTCGGCTCACATCTATGATTATGAAATACAGAACATTTTATACACCTCCACGCATTGGTTTGGCAACCAAGTATGCACTGAAGAATACCTGACCAGACTTGTAACTGCATCAAGTTCTGGCAGGAATTTAGATCTCAATATAGCGCTTTGTTTGGATCTCATCACTGGAGGGAACTTCGATATTAATTCTGCTTCAGAGAAATAACATTTACGATTTACCACACAAATAATAAATTTACAAGTTAATAATTCTTTAAGACTGTTAGCAGATGGTGTCATTTAGAAAGTAATAATTTCTCATGAGAACTGTTGTGAAATTTGTAATGACTTGTGGAAGACTATAACTTGGTTTAAAGACTTTTGAGTGGTTGCAGTATCTCAAATTAAAGAACGTTTTAAGCGAATGATATTACGTATGGAATGCCATTATCATCAAAATGGGTGACTGTTGGACATAGTGAGACTCATTATGGCTTGAATTAAATTAACTACCAAAGTGTTATCCAACATAATAAATTATTACAGGATTGTGCTGAGTGTGAACTGTGACATTTTGGAGTAAATGTTAACAGTGTTTTGAACAGAATAATAAAATTCCACACTGGACTGTGATCATTAAGTGTTGTAGGTGCTGAACTGATTCAGTGTGCTAGTATATTTGCCTAGCTGATGAACTGGTCATAGTTACTTTGCAAATAATACATGCAATATAATACAATATGAATGGCAGTGTCCTATACATTTCTGAGAAGACACCATCACACACTGATTCAGACTCTCAACATCGAGGTAATCAAGAGTGGCGCGACCGAGAAGAGATCAGGAGAACCAGATTGGTATAGCAACAGGCCTCTTGTGGCAAGTCTTAATAGTGTGTATAGTGTATGTAGTTCTTACCGGGAGGCTCAAAATGGAGTTCTCCATGCCTCAGTGGTATTTAATTTCTTGGAGGTAGTGGTGGCCTGTCACTTCATACCAAGATTTTCAGATTAGTTTCATCACAAACTGGTAGCAGTTTTTCCAAGACCTATGATTAATTTTTTGTGGCAGTTTTCTGTCTACCTACAAATATGCTGATATTGAACATACCCAGATTTATTGGTCAACCTTCATAGTGCTGGCACCACAACCAGTTTCATTGGGTCGGTCATGTCACATTGACATTCTAGGAATGCATTTCCTAGAATGCCAATGTGACATGTCCCAATGAAACTGGTGGTGGTGTCAGCACTTTGAACGTTGACCAATAAATCTTGATATGTTCAATATCAGCATATTTATAGGTAGACAGTTCACTGAGTCAAACAAAAATAAACTTATGTTTTCATGACATCTGATGTTTGGGCAAAAACTGGCAGTGATAGTGAACATGCTGCATGCATTCAACAAAGGACTACTGGCTTATATAGTTTCCAAGTAGGACTATTCAGGGAGGACAGAGTGAAAACGTTGCTAGACTACAGCATGACCTGTATTGTTTTTGGTTCACAAAAAGGTTTAACCCTTTCTAACCCAATTTTTCCACTCACTGCATTCTCTGCAACTGTTATAAATTTTACGCAGATAAAGGGTGTAAGGGATTATGGGTTACTGCGATCCAGGTTTTTTTTTTTTTTTTTTTTAAAAAAAAAAAAATGCAGTGCAAGGTCACTTGACAATTTCGTTTTCCTTTAAACTTGTTTTTGACTCTATATATGGTGTTTTTGTTTATGAATGCTGATCTTTAAAACATTCTCCCAGGAGAAGTCCAGGCTTCCTCTTGCATGTTTTAAAGTAGAAAATGGTTTCTCTTCTTCCTACTTTCTCCATGCAATTCTTTTTTCTTTCCTTTTGCATTATGAAATGCCCCTTTCCATTTAGTCTCTCCTTGGTATCAGATAATAATGGTTATAATATTGTGCTTTGTCCGTGATGTATTAACATACTATTTTCTTTTTCTATCGGAATATTAAGGTTTAAAGATATAATTTAACCACTGACTCAATGAAATGCGCTGCAAGTCAGCGAATATGTATACCCAGAATAATGAGAGCAGCGTACCATTATCACCTGTATTTTGTTCTATATAAAAATGCACGCTCATCTTTTTTCTCTTCTTTAATCACGCGCCTTTCTGACAGCATCTTACGCTATCAGATTCCTATTTTATTCGAATGAACTAAACTTTTATTCCTGCTGGGAATTTATTTAACCATTCTATTATTATCACCAATTGTGAGTATTAATATGATCTTATTATGAATGCTTTATTCTTTTGCTCCGGAGTTAAGCTAAAATTATTGTAATTTCCAAGTATATCCCCATAATACAGCACAATTCTTTGTTATGTTCAAAACTGTGAGAATTATTCCCAAAATGTTAGATTTCTGTACACATTATTTACTTCGTTAAATAATAATTGTTACATTTAACATTTCTGCTTTAATTTCGTAATAGCAGTCCCAAATTTCGACACTTTTTCCTTACGGTTCCAACACAATACTCATGAGATTAAATCAAATTATTCTAAATTTCTCATGGGACGAGAAGACAGTTAGAAATTTCCATGATATTACAAAAAACACAAATTATTCGTTTTTCAGTACGCTGCTTGCCTACTGATCTTCGCTTCAAGCAAAAAAGGTAAAAAGAGTAAAATAAATTAAGAAGTGAAGCGATAATATTGAGCATTCAATAGTATTGTGTGCATTTTCTGATAAAAATAATTTTTATTATTAAGTCAAAAAAAGTGGTGTGTATGTGAAATATCTATTCATTTACTTTTAATTAAAAATAAGAAGTGATACCTCTAACTATTCCATGTACTAATAGTTGTGTGTGAATATTTAAGTATTAAAAATAACCAGTCTCATGCGTATATTTAAGTAACAGTAGAACAGAAAATTTAATTTGGATACATTAAGTTTGAAGAAATTTTGCTTAACAGTCATTCAATTACTGACTATTGCCAATATATGAATGTAGTATAAGCTTAGGTTACATCCATCGTAATTTATGCTAGCCGCAGCATAAATTTCCACAAATCCATAATAAAATTCACCCATATTTACGAAATATGCCATAGTCAAAAAGATTCAGTATATGGTCTTCCTCTCTACTCTGCATCTGTATTTCTTACCTGGCTGACTAGCTGTCAGATAAGATTTCTTCTATGGGAAATAGATGAAATTCCCAAAACAAGCTGACAGCTTGTGTAGAACCTGTCAGTAAAGATGTGATACTTCGAACCACCTGCACTACTAGCAATTGCTGTGCCAAATGAATGACTATTTGGGTTCACAAAATGTAAAACACGATGAATTAGCCTTCCTATAGTTGTGTTTCCATAATATTAAATGTGAGAAAAAACAATCTTTTCTGAACCACACAGACAGAAACTCATAAACCCCACTTTGTAGGCTTCTTTTGATTGCAGCACTTGAATTCTTCCTTTGAATTCACTGTTCCCTTATCTATTGCCATATTCCTTTTCAATACATAAAGTTCTTTGCATTTACAGACAATGTACTCACTGATGTTCTTCACCTTGCTCCCTCTCGTACTCAAGACACACCTGAGCTGTGACAGGTGGAATTCATGCAGCATCCAAAAAATTTTGGGACAAAAAATGGAGACAAATTATCCTCAAAAAATGGAGTTTATTCTAGCCAATCTTCTGTAAAACGTTCAAAGAATTCTGCCTTCAAATTCAAGACCATGTTCACTATTACCCAAGTAAAGCATTCAGATTTTCTAATGAAACATCCCTCCATGAGTGACACATGGTGTTTTTTATAAGTGGAGTGACTTTCTGCACCTTACACATATTTGTTGCATTCACAGTTTCACTAACAAGATTGCCAGCGAAGATAAGTTGGAAATATTCATGTTCGGATTTTGGCTGAACACCATGAGGGATGGTAAAACCTTGATGCATGACAGAAAAAGTAAACTTCATGATATTACACCCACCATTGTGATCAATCTTCTAGAGCATTGCTACGGGAAGTGTCTCTTCATCACTTTCCACTCCATCAGCAGATTCTGATTCATTAGAACTTACATCGCACATGGTGGAAGTTTCTTCCTAATTGCCTTCGTCACTAAACTGTCCTCCATCCTCAATGCCTTCGATAAGCCACCTGGCAATATCATCATCACTTACACGTCTTCTACTAGCCATTATCCTATTAGAAACATGTGAATGCAACACACTACGAGTTGGCAGATCTTCATACGAAGTATTCCCATGTACATAGCAAATTGCAACAATGGGGCAGCCGGAAAGGAGAATAATGGAAATGTGTCGGACATTGTCCAACATCAGAGCCACAGAAGAAAATCATAATGCCAGATGTAGACTGACAGTGGATCCGAAAGGATAAAGACATATCTCAGAATCAATTACACAGTGAGGTGAATGAGAAAGAGGTCTACCCAGAGCACCAGGCAAAGTTTTCTCATGGAAAGGACTGAAGAAAGATGGAATTGTCTCTTCAGGGATGTTTGTAACTGTTCCAGTGATTTGTTATACAGCCTCATCAGTTTCATTATACTGGTAGGCTTCAAACATTATAGTGGTGCTGAAGGTGGCCAGTGTGCTTCTCATAGCCCCCAGCCTTATTGGCTCTATATAGGTTGCCAGCTGCAATACAAACAAATATTCCCTAGGAGCAAAGGGATGAGGATTTGCCACCAGACTAAAAGGTACATTCTGAAGCATTTACTGAAGAAGGTTGGTTCACTAGTATAAAGCAGGCAAAATAACAATTTATCATCATCACAATGATTCTGTGTGCAGTATGATATATGGGGTGACAGACCTAAGCTACAACAGCATTTACTTTGCATTAAAAAAACAGTTGCCTGTTGATACAAACATTAGCTTTTGGCACTGAAAATAGAGCTAGTTGTACTTCATTCAGAAACAACACTATATGGTAAACTTAACTGTTCTATTTGCTCTATTCACTAAATATATGGGAAAAATAGATAGAGTTTGTGTTAAGACATCATTATACAACTTTCATGGTATTAAAAATATATACATACAACAAATAACTGATGATGTTGGGTGTAAGTGCTACTCTTTGATAAAGAGACTGACATAAGTAATGAAATCATGGTGAACTGCTTCCAAGCAGCAAAAGACTGATGATAAAAAAGAACCCAGCTTCTATTTGTATTTTTCTAAATTAAGGTTACCTCATCAAAGGAAAATACTACCTTTGTTCGGAAGTAGTTCACTAAGTTGGCTCGAATTTCAATGTGCTGCCATTCAAGGTATTCATCAACTCTTGCCTGTGCCTTGCTGTCCTTTGGATACCAGTGATCGGCAACTTCAAATTCTCGACAGAGATAGCGTAAGATGGCCACACTATAAGCATATTGATATAATTACTGTACTAGCTGGCTCTCTGGTTTTTTAAACAGAAAGAGTATCATAGTTAAATTATTGTCACCTTTCAGAAAGTGCAAAGTTGCCATGTACAACAGCTGGAACTTTCTGAAATGGATTTATCGTAGCATATTCTTCACTGTAATGTTCCCCTGAAAAAATTTAATGCTCAGAAAATACTGCAATAATTGTGTACTTGAAGTATGTTAGTTAATGCTCAAAGTTATTAGTTACATACCTTCAAAGTACTTGTTTATGATGTTTCAAATAATAACACATTAGATGAATTACAAAATAGTTGCTTCCAAAACAAATACCACATACAATTAGAAAAAAAACACTAACAAAGCTAAAATGTGAGTGCTTGAAATTTCTACTCAGTCAGTAATGAAAGAACTGTGAATTAGAAAGCTAAAAGAATCAATTAAAAGAAACACTTTATAAAATCCAGTACAATCACTTTGATAATCAACAATTTCAATGTCAGCCCCTCTACGAAGCACACATATTCACTGCTTAGTCATGTCATTACAGGACTATCTATACAGCACTCCCCAAAACCTTGCCTTGTTACCCAGAACTCAAAAATTAATTTCTTAATGAACAGCTGCTGGCAGGTAAATCCCAAGGAACATAACCATGAAAAATTCTGAGTCCTGTACATTTATCTGTGAAACTGAGAACCAACTTAAAAACTTCAGTAAAAAGAAATATTCAACATTAAATCTAATGTTCAGTTAGAAGCAGAACCGATCTCATTCCTAACTGCTGTTTACTGCATGTCATCGAGTAGTCTACATACGACTGAATTTCCTCATTTTGAAAGGACCGAAGGAGTGATTTGTTTTACGTACTAAAAAAATTCAGCAGCCTAGAGCGCATAAATATATCTTTGTTTAAGACAACTGGTTTCGACAGACTTTGCTGTTATCTTTAAAAATATTTTTAAAACCTGAAGATGACAGTAAAGTCTGTTGAAACTGGTTGTCATAAATAAAGAAATATTTATGCGATATAGGCTGTTGAATGTTTTTGGGCTATGTATATATGTATGTGTTTAATGCACATCCCCTGCCCCCTTCCCACTGAAAGCCTTTATATTATTAGCCATTCTGTGATTGGTAAATCAAAATTAAGTCAAGATATAACAAGATAGAAGAGAGGAGAAACAATAGTACTATATCATCACACTGAAATCACAATCAAGTCCACATCCAAAGGCAGGATCGTTAATGTAGTATAAAACTTAGAAATGAATGCAGATTTATCACAGACAGCGATACACAGCCAAAACAGAACTCATCATACGGACAGAGAGTGCAATTTTTTTTTTTTAACAAACACTGAATATTCCATATATACAAACATAAGATAATTCAAGAACCTTCCAGAAATAATAAATAAAAAATAATTAATAAATGCTGGTGGTCGGGATTGAACCAGCGACAGCGACTCGCAGCACACCAGCCAGTGGTGCTAACCACAATTTGGTAAATGATATTTTTATTTCTATACAAATACGAAGATGAAGTAACCTCGAATACAAAATATTTACTAACTACTACACCACACTGATGCCCCAGAACTCATGGCACTCCTCCCGCTGTTTCAGAAGTCCACAGTGGAGCCGAAGACAGCACAAACGATCTTAGATCTCTTGAATAGTCTTCTGTATGGCAGCAAGGGTCGATTCTCACATTCCAGTAGTGTTGTTGCATCCTCTTCACTATGATGATCATTGAAGATAGTCCCTTCTGTCGAAGCTTCATAACCACTGAGTGAGTCTTCATTTTTCTTGAACCACCAATTGCCAATCTGCACCCTGGACTTTCGTAGGGATTCATACAGAGGACAGGCACAATGTCTCTGCACTTTTGTCTTTTTTATGAATGGTCTTAATCCTCAGTTTCATGTGTGACACCCAAAAAGTGACAGAGAAAACGATATGGCCCAAAGTAGCATTTTAGTAACTTTCTGATAGTCCCACTTTCTGAATTTGCATAAAAATCCATACCATGTCACCCAGGCTGTCTCTCACTGTCTGGTGCTTTGGTGTTATAGCGCACTGAGTTTTTCTCTCAAGCGTTCATGGTCTATATGCAAGCCAGCAGCTTCACTTCTTCGGCTCTGGTGATGATGTGTCTCATGAAGTTATCCTGAGTATCATCTGGCTGAAACGGAAACAATGCATCCACTGTTCTTTCACCTTCATGACCCTGGAGTAGAATCAATGGCATGTAGTTTGTAGTGTCTTGCTTCACTGTGTTGTATGCGGATGTCACTAATGGCAGTGTTGTATCCCAATCTTTCTATTTGACATCAAATATGTTGAGCGCATTTCTGCCAATGTCTCATTAAAACATTCTGCGAGGCCATGGCTGTGGATGCTAAGCGGTTGGCATCCTGTAGGTGATTTCACAAAATGAAATTGCCTCCAATACTAGTCTGGACTGGAAAACTTTTCCACAACCAGAGATCATCACACAGGGTGCTCCATACTTCAACATGATGTCTTCTACAAGGAACTTCGCAATTGTCAGAACTTCAGTAGTCTGCACAGCTTTGGTGACAGCACAGCAGCTGAGGTAGTCAGTGCAGGGTATTATCCATCAATTCCCATTTGTCGACTTCAGGAACCTCCCCGAGAGACTGATTTCAATTCAGAGGAATGGCAGTGCTGCAGACAGGATTGTCTCAATGTGCCCCAAAGGTAAATGGGGCTTCTGTCATAGGCATTCCTTACAGTGGCTCATGTAGTGTCTAATAGGTCAGTAGAGACCTGGCCATTGAGTCCTGCGCCTTATTCTGTCTAGAATCTCCACAAATCCCTTGTGATCAGATCAGATGCTGGACTTTCGAGGAAATACTTTAGAATCGGTAGCCACAGATGAGCTGGGATGGCAAGCAAACCATTTCGGCCCCACTAGATTATACAATGTTCTGTTTATAAACTGGAATCCTTGTGGGTCAGTTCCTCATTTTTCAGGATTTCTATGGTTTCATCAGTGATGGATCTTCTCTCTGTTTGACAGCAATGTCATTTAATGCAGTGACGTTAAGATTTTGTCTGCACTATTATGTTCCACCAAGGGATTGCTTCAAAGGCAGACAGCGTCCTTGTTTGTGTTTGCACCAATTCTTGTGTAGGATGGTGATGTATTCCTGAAGCGTGTGTGCCCATCTCACCAACTGACCTGACGGACCCTACAGACTAGTCAGCCAACATACAGAATGTTGATGTGTCACAACGGTGAACAGTTTGCCAAGTAGATATGGCTAGAATATGTTGATGATTTTAACAACTGTGGGGTACTCTTTCTCGGTTGTAGGGTGGTTCTTCTTGGCCTTGAAGTGAAGAGAACTCTTTTCAGACCTTCCTGAATTTGTACTAGAACTGTCCCTGTCCCAAAACCAGAAGCATAAGTGTGAAGTTCTCTCTGAGCATTCTTCAGAGAAAATGTTAGCACCTCCTTAAGCACGCGGAGAGCTTTCCTGTGCCTTGTTTCACGAAAATTTGGCATCTCCCTGCAGTAGTTCTTGTAAGGGACATGCCTTGGTACAGAAGTCCTCTATGAATCACTGGTAGTATGAGCACATTGCGAGGAAACCTTTCAGATCACAAATGTGCCATGGAGACAGAACATATGTGACTGCTCTTATTTTCTCTGGATCAGAATGGACTCTCTGCCATTCACTAGGTGCCGCAAGATTTTTATTTCCTGAGCAACAAGGAGGCACTTTTTCAGTGTCAGGCGAAGACCAGCAGTCTGAACACATTTCAACAAGGTTGTCATCAGCTTATAAATTCATCAAATGCCTTCAAAAAAATGACAATGTCATCCAGATAGAAGAGACATGTCACCATTTAAGTGTGTCAAAGTGGGCTGTTCATCAAATGTTTGAAAGAAGATGCATATTCTCCACAATCCAAATGGCGTAACTTTGAACTCGTGGAGGCCATCAGGAGTCACAAAGGCCAGCCTCATCAACCTCAACTTATTAGTACCCTGTCTGCATGTCCGTAGTTGAGAAATACATAGCTCCTTTCAAGCATTCCAGGGTGTTATCAATGCACAGCAAGGGACAGATATATTTCTTTTGAACTTGTTCACTCTGGATTTTTAATGCTACCTTGCAGCACATTTTCCAATTCCTCCCAGATTATCCTTTGTTCAGCTGGCCGCACTCTATATGAGCACCGAGTAATCAATAGATGATCCCCAGTGTCGATACAGAGTTTTATCGTGGGCTGCTCTGTCTGTCTTTCCTCCACTCCAGATTTGAGAGCATATGAAAACTGATGCAGAAAGGCTATTATTTGCCAATGTCGTTCCTCTGTCAGGCCAGATCCTATTGGCACTTCAGCAGTAGCTTCCTCCCATGCTCTATCTATAGTGGTAGGATGATTCTTCGTCGATAACACTAAGCTACCTTTCCTAGACTTGTTTGACGTCCCTAAGCATACACCAGATTGTTATAATTAAAGAGCAGCTGCTGCTCACAGAAGTCCAGTGTGAGCTGTAATTATCACATGGCAACGAAACTTATTATATAACATAATGTGTTAATGTGGAACCGTGCACCTTTAACCCATACGGACACAGACTCTGATTCATTTACTTTACAATGATTCCTGGTCCTAAGAACCAATGGCATTGTAGACATGTACCAAGATCTCTGTTATACACTTCACATATCAGAAATGTGAGATAGGCAATAACTTCTCAGCTGTTGAAAGTCTCCGGCCCTGATATAGTCTCCTGTTTACCGCCACTAACTACAGCCACAGTCTGCTCAGACAGAACTTCACACTGAAGGATAAAGACAGTTCTAGTACAAATTCAGAAAGGTCTGAAAAGAGTACTCTTCAAGGCCAAGAAGAGCTACTCTAGAACCGAGAAAGAGTGCCCCACAGTAGTTTGAGTCATCAACTTATTCTAGCCATATTTACTTGGCAAACTGTTCACCGTTGCGACACATCAACATTCTGTATACTGGCTGACTAGTCTGTAGGATCTGTCAGGTCAGTTGGTGAGATGGGCACACATGATTCAGGAATACATCACCATCCTACACAAAAATGGGTGCAAAAACAAACAAGGACACTGTCTGCCTTTGAAGCAATCCCTTGGTGGAACATAATAGCGCAGACAAAATCTCAACGACACTGCATTAAATGACATTGCTGCTGAACAGAGAGAAGATCCATCACTGCTGAAACCATGGAAGTCCTGAAGAATGAGGAACTCACCCAAGAGGGTTCAAGTTAAAAAACAGAACATCGTATAATCTAGTGGTGTGGAAATGACTGCTTGCCATCCCAGCTCATCTGTGGCTACCGATTCTAAAGTATTTCCTCGAAAGTCCAGCATCTGATCTGATCACATGGGATTTGTGGAGATTCTAGACAGAATAAGGCGCAGGGCTCAATGGCCAGGTCTCTACTGATCTATTAGACACTACATGAGCCACTGTAAGGAATGCCTATGACAGAAGCCCCATTTACCTTTGGGGCACATTGAGACAATCCTGCCTGCAGCACTGCCATTCCTCTGAATTGAAATCAGTCTCTCGGGGAGGTTCCTGAAGTCGACAAATGGGAATTGATGGATAATACCCTGCACTGACTACCTCAGCTGCTGTGCTGTCACCAATGCTATGCCGACTACTGAAGTTCTGACAATTGCAAAGTTCCTTGTAGAAGACATCATGTTGAAGTATGGAGCATCCTGTGTGATGATCTCTGGTTGTGGAAAAGTTTCCCAGTCCAGACTAGTATCGGAGGCAATTTCATTTTGTGAAATCACCTACAGGATGCCAACTGCTTAGCATCCACAGACATGGCGTCGCAGAATGTTTTAATGAGACATTGGCAGAAATGCGCTCAACATATTTGATGTCAAATAGAAAGATTGGGATACAACACTGCCATTAGTGACATCCGCATACAACACAGCGAAGCAAGACACTACAGGCTACATGCCATTGTTTCTACTCGAGGGTCATGAAGGTGAAAGAGCAGTGGATGCACTGTTTCCGTTTCAACCAGATGATACTCAGGATGACTTCATGAGACACATCATCATCACAAGGGCCAAAGAAGTGAGGCTGCTAGCTTGCATATAGACCATGAACACTTGAGAGAAAAATTCAGAGTGCTATAATACCAAAGCACCAGACAGTGAGAGAGAGTCTGGAAGATATGGTACGGATTTTTATGCAAATTCAGAAAGCAGGACTATCAGAAAAGTTACTAAAATGCTACTTTGGGCCATATCATTTTCTCTGTCGCTTTTTGGATGTCACACATGAAGCTGAGGATTAAGACCCTTCATAAATAAAGCCTAATAAAGGCTATTACTTGCCAATGTTGTTCCTCTGCCAGGCCAGAACCTATTGGCACCTCAGTAGTAGCTTCCTCCCCTGCTCTATCTGTAGTGGTAGTAGAGAACAATTCTTCATTGATAACACTAAGCTACCATTCCTTGACTTGTTTGATGTCCCTAAGCATACACCAGATGGTTATAATTAAAGAACAGCTGCTCACAGAAGTCAAGTGTGGGCTGTGTTTGTCATATGGCAACAAACTTAGTAGATATCATAAGGTGTAACCAATTTACACTGGAAAAAAATTAGTTCCAAGTTTGGCCACCAGATGCAAAGCTGGCACTACGAATGCAAGAAAGACATATAGGAAGGTTTCCATATGTAATTGATTAGGAACTGGATATGGGCAGAAAAGTTCAAATAAGTGAGATTTTATTATCTGCCACTTACCCAATTTGTTCAATATGAGCACCAGAGACGTCGACGAGGCACTGTGCAACAGCAGCTTTACACCTGATGGCCAAAATTGGAACCAATTTTTTTCCAGCATAAATCGGCTCTGCAATAAGGCATTAGAATATCTACCAAGTTTCACTGCCATATGATAATTACAGCCCATACTGGACCTCCATGAGTAGCTGCACTTTAATTATAACCACATGGCACCTTTAGTGATAAGTTGTGGCTGCTTGTGACAACTGATGATTCAAAGTTCTTGACCACCCATAAAATTGATGATCAGCACTGACATGCAGATTTCTTTTGTGCCCATAGTAGCCTTTTGCATTTAACAAAATCTTCATAGTTTAACTGTGCATCTCAAATGATGACTGGAACTCTCTTGTTGATGATGGTGGGCTAAAAATTTCTTCAACAACATACAAAAGTCCACATCAATTTTTGTAAAGTGTGCTTGTTGGAATATCTTTGTCCACCTGGAACTCTGACCTTACACATTCTGTGACTCCTTGTGATACATGCTGGAAGTCCCATCCAAGAATAACATCATGACTACTTTCTGTTACAACTACAAATATGAAGGGCTATTTCTGTCACTGATAGCCATTCTTGCAATACATATTTCTGTCAGCTGGGTGTATTTCCCATTTGTGACCCTCAGCACAACTGCTTTTGCATCACAGAACATAGTCTTCTTTAGCTGGCAGCATAAATATTTGACATTACAGGAAAAGAAGCCCCTGAATCAAATAGCACCTGGACTAGTTGATCACTGATGATGACGTAGATGAGATTTCCTGTTATCCTGGTAACTTTCATCCATGGAAGACTTTCATCTTTGGTGGCCTCACCTCCATGGACGGCCACATCACTTAGGTTTCCTGAATTCAGTGGGTGGGCAAGCAGCTAGTACCTCAGCACACTAACAGGAAACGGCTATGGCATATTAGGGAGCAACCTTTTCCAGGGAACTGCGATGGACTTTGGCTCGCAGGTCAACTATAATTGTCTGCAGTTGACTGACATGAATAGGGTTGTTGTGATGGTTGATATCGCGTGGGATAATTGTGGAATACTCGCCCTCTTTCTCTGCAGTTGCATGCAATATGTCCAGGTGGTCACAGTGAAAACAGACTGGTGTGTTGTCCTCCATCCTACAAATGTCTTTTTCTGTGGGACGTTTTACATAGAGGAGTTGATTGTACCTGTCAGTTGGATGCTGGGGTGTCTTTTGACAGAAGCAGCATAAGTCCTACTTGGCTGAGTCCATTCTGACTGACTGATAGTGAACTGGTGCCAAAGATTGATACATATAGTTTTCAATATTCTCTACTACCTCCTGACATATGGGGTCAACATTCACTGCTGCTAATTCTTGTGTATTTTGCCGGACATTTAAGGCTGCCATACAACGCTACACCTCTACATCTACATGGATACACTGCAAATCATACTTAACTGCCTGTGTATGAGAGAAGTGAGGTCATGGTGCTCTTCCACAACTGCCATAGGGACCACATTCGGCAGTCCATCATACCTCTTCTGTCCAACTCTTTTCTCTTGTATTTCCTGGATGCACTGCCACCACCTGATGAATTCTTCTGTTATAGTGGGGTCCTTTACCACAAGAGATTGGTACATATCTTCTGCGACTCCTTTCACTAAATGCATGAGAATTTGTCAATTTCTGCCATACTTGGATTCACAATGTTGCAACGGGCCAAACCAATTTGTTTGTATGGCTGTGTTGTTTTGCCATGACACTGGACCTGTCCTTAAATTGGTCTGCTAAGTGGACTTGCTGTTGATTGTCACCAAACAGTTTCTTCAGTTCGGCATGGAATCTGTTGCAGCTATTTAGCTTCTCAATCCATTGCCAGGTTGGGCTGTGCTGCCCACGTAGAAGTATACATTTGCAAAACACATCATCATGTATTTGGCAAGAACCAGTTGAATCCCTTTAACCATTTCATTGGGTCCAGACCAACGTCTCCAGAAAACACTAATAGATAACCGACGTGCAGCTGACTTCCTAGCGGTTTGGAATCCACTGGTTCCCTGAACAAATGGATCTTAGGAATGATGAGCTGTTTGTATTACATTTCCTGTCCATGCAGGAGATGGCTTTTACACTGCCTGATTGGAGCTACAGTGATACAGATGATCTGATGTATCTGCCATATCCACCGAACAACGTTATATAGAAACCACAATCAAGTCTAAATCTGGAGAGGGGATTACGAATTAATTACAACACTTAAAGCTGAAAGCAGATTTATTACTGACACCAATCTACAGCCAGAACAGAACTCATCTCCTGGACTGAGAGTGCAGTTATTTATAAAAACAACGGACATTCCAGAATGCTAATATTCATATCACCATTGAATATTACAGGTATACAAACATCATAAATGTAAAATATATCAAGAATCTTCCAGAAATGACAAATGTGAAAGAATTGCAGGTGGTCAGGTTTAAATCAATGACCCTGACCACACCAGCCAGCGATGCTAATGACTACACCAGATTTTGTGTACCAGAGCTCATGGCAATATAGCTCAGTCTCCACTGAAAAAAAATGATTGCCATGAGATGGGTGCATGACTATAATTAATAACAAATATTATCAAGGTTCATCTAAGGACAATCATAAAACAGAAACAATAGAACATGGTCCACATATGTAGGCTGGAAACTGATTGTGCACCACAGAAAGCTCTACAGCCAAACAAGGTGTGTATTTAACTCAAATTCTTCCATCTGAAAGACACCTATTTAAATTAAAATATTACCACAGTTATGTTCAATACGATGCAACATAACAGACACACAAACTACATATGAAAGAAAATGAAGTATAACAACTAACTGTCTCCATAGCTGTAATGATCTCTTGCCAAATCACACAAACACAGTAGTTCCTCAGAACTTGAGTTATCTGAATTAGTAAGGGAGTATGATACCAGCTACACTATATATTTACTTTCAGGTCATCATTTAAAAAAAAAAAAACCTGAAAAAGTTTCTGACAACTACTCCTATTCTGTAGAGAAATGTCTATTATTGTAGTGTGTAAAAGATGGTGGCTACAAATTACTAACTCATATATACACGTGATCAGGATATAGCCATATTCACAAAATAATTTGTGATGTGAATATAAGCTGACTCATTCCACATCATCATGATTTATCATAAAAATGATTCATGTAACTTGAAACTAAGTAATTCACCCCTACTGCACCTACTGAAAGTAATCACTCCACAAAATGTACCTAATACACCCAATTTATACTATACTTACTACAGCCACACCATTCGCAGAACATACTACACTAGATGTAGGGCCATGTGCAAAACTAGTCTTGTCATTTACTAGATGATATGTGTTGACTGCACCCCTTTCTATATAGAGACGAAAGCCAACAAAAAAGTCAGAACACACAAAAGAACACAAATAAACAGTCCACCTTGGGGATGCCCCTAGCACCAAATTGCTGAACATGCTTAACAGAATGAGTCAAAGAGACCTGAGCGGATGCTATAACACACAGACCAATTGGCTTCAATAACCCAACACCACTGTCCATGGCACACAGTGTACTAATGTACTACCTTTCATCACTTTTCTGATGTTTTTTCATTTGCCCCCTATCCTCTTCATAAAAATTAGGTCCACACCACCCTCCCATGTTGTGGGGGAAATCTCCTTCAAAACCTTCTCCTATCCAGCATCTATAAACTGATTCCCCTTCTTTTCTGAAGAAGACATCTACAGTATAGTTCCACAGACTTGAAGTGTTATATTTCTGTGTGCTATCACTTATACTGGCAGCTGTTATTTCTTAAGGTACATACCAACCAGCTCATCAGTCTCTTTTGGAAACTAATAATTTTCTGCAAATGACATCAATATACACTTTTAGCATAAATTTCAATATTTGGTTAAGGTTTTGTATCTTAGAAATTGTGATTTAATACTTACCTCTCAGTAAATTTATCTTCTTAGGCTCGAATGGTATCTTGTTTAATTTCAGAAAGAGAAGTACTGCTCGAGATGGTTGCGAGAAAATATCAAAGTAAAATTTTAATGACATTATTTGTTTCTTTAAGTCACGTTACAAATATGACAAAAATTGTAGGCTGTGCTGTTGTTCTGAAATCTGCAATGTTGATACAACCACAAATTAACATGTTACCTTTTATTAAGGAACTAACATCAGACATCCAAGTACTTTGTTTTATTTGTTAATCCCACACTCATTACTGTCACATGTATTCCAGAAAATAATGGAGATCAGCGCCTTACAGTTTGTAACAACA
Source organism: Schistocerca piceifrons (assembly GCF_021461385.2). Classification (NCBI taxonomy): domain Eukaryota; kingdom Metazoa; phylum Arthropoda; class Insecta; order Orthoptera; family Acrididae; genus Schistocerca; species Schistocerca piceifrons. The sequence continues at coordinate 848,424,845 of NC_060138.1, forward strand.
GTGTGCAAACTAAGGTAACATATGTGGACCCTGACCTATTGGTATGAGAAATGACAAGTGAAGGTATCATTTACTACTTAATTACAACATTTGTATTTTTTATGAATGCAGTATAACATACATAATGGAACTTGTGGAGTAACCATGTCATATGTATGATAAATAAGTAAGGAGAAGCTTTGAACACATAACTTAGTACTGGATGGAAATTTAACTCACACCCATACACAACAAAGTCACATCATGAATTGGAAATCTTTGGGGTTGAGGAACAAATGAAGGAATGCGGCACAGACAAACAGCTTATTATACTGACACTTCATCCACAGTTACCCATCATTAATATTTGTCCATTCATACTTTTAATAAATGCCATATGCTATCTCCTTAACCTCATTGCCAACAAAACAAGTATCATCATCTCAGAAGCAAGAACTTACACAAAAAGGCAGGTCTGGTTTATCATTGTCTAAGTTACTGAATATCTATATCACTGCACACACATCTGCTGAGTCTTCTTCACACTGCATAGTTTCCTATGTATTATACAAAAGGTAGAGGGAGGGGGGGGGGGGTGGGGGAGGAGGGGGCTCTTTCCCCACTGAATAGTTAATTCATTTCACATTTATGTAGTAATTTCTGAGTATTTCTAAACTATTGCTTTATAGCCATGGTGAACTTACTTATTTCTGGCACAAAGTGGAATTACATCTTGAACCTTAAACAAAACCGCAAATGCTATGTAGTAATTATTTCTTTATCTTCTTTGCAGTTGTATATACCACCTGAAATGTGTTTTTCTCTCTTAAGTGATAAATGTGCTTAAGGAGTACATGAACTGGCAAGTTAGTGTAAGAACATCACAATTTCTTAATCCTAACAATACCAATGCATTTTCCATGATGTTTAATAGGTACAGAACATGAAAATATCTTTCAGCACTATCTTAGCAACACCAATGCATTTTCTGTAACGTTTACACTGAGTGGAGTGGTGCTTTATGACCATCACAAAAAATGGTCAGAGATCAATTTTAAACTTTTATAAGTGTTGCAAATGCCTTTACACAATAACAATTTTTCAACGCAATTGAACTAAAAATTATTCTGTAAGACTGTCATAAAGAGATGCAAAATTTGCTTACATTTTTTCAAGCAAATAAACACATTGAAAGATACTCCCAAATGCAATGTTTGTTAAACTTTTTTGTTACTTTAACAATGTATTGACCCTAATTAAATTGTTATTATTAATAAAGAGGTCAAAGAATTTTGTACACACACATTCAGTTAATTTGAGATTTAATGTTGACTTCTGAAGTTCACTTGTAACATTGGTATTTGTGAAATTATGGGTTAAATTGTTTCTTATGAACAACTTATAAGTCATTCAACTAGTGTCTTGTTTCCAGATTGAGTCTCTATTGTTTGCTGAGTCTGAAGTGACTCATATCAAAATCTACATGAGGTAACATTACAGCTTTTGTAAAGCTTTGTAATGTTTTTCACAAGTCATTTTAGTATGTCAGTAACAACAAAAACTATAGAATATGCTTAAAGACCTGGAAAGCGTTACACTTTCATGCAACTCTACCAAACTAAAAATCAAAGATTTCAATGCCATGTTAATAAAAATTTCATAGTTATGTGAGCTTATTTAACATTTTCAACACATGAAAAAGCCATTCCTACAGGTGAACAATGGTGCAAGTAGACGATGACTGCAGCAAGTGCAACATTATAGGAATGTTTCTGGGGAGATTGAAACACGGCATGCTCAGAGGACGGCAGAATGAGTGGAGATGAAATGAACTCAGGACAAGAGTATGGTAAAAGGAAGAGGAAGCCATCTTTCCAGGAGTACTTCAGCACAAGAGGATTGTAGGACTCTTTGACTGACTGGTGAATAGACAAAGGAAAACATCTAAATCCAGGCAAAGGTTTTGGTACAGTGCCACTACAAACTTCGGGAACAGATTACTGGAAAGTGGGATAGGATCTAAAGTTATATTTTTTCTTGCACTGTTTACCACTGACACTATACCACAGACAAAATATACTTGCATGATATACGGGCAGGGTCAACTGGGACACTGAGTGGCTATTTGTGATGTCTGTCAAAACAGTCAGATCAAGGCCAACGTGCACATAAATGCCCTGGTGAAAGATCACAGGAAGCAACAATTCTTGCAATCCTTCCATCCCCAATTCCTTCAGTAATTGTGTGGGAGCTATTGGATATGAAAATAGGACAGATTTGGTAATTGTTGAAGACAGGCTGAATGGTCAGCAGTATGTGGCAACAATGGTAAACCCTGATGTCACACACTTTATGAGCAGGGTAGTAAATGGCATGTTCATGAAAGAAAACACACTGCAGTGCACACAGGCATCTTGAGGAATGGATAGATTCTTGGACAGCATACCTGTCCCATGATTTGTCATCCACAGAGCAAGTCTGAGATACAATGGGCAAGGGATTGGTATTGGAAGTGTCACAGGGATGGACCAGGATGTTGTGGAGGTTGAGTGGGCATAGGAACACCACTTCTGGTGGGATGGGGAGGATCTTGGGCACGATGTCCCTCAATTGATGGCATGATGACATATAACAATCAAAGTCATGATGGAGGCTGTGGTTCAGTTGTTACTGTCCAGGGTGGTACTGGGTGACAGACACTCTTTTGTAGCTGGTTCTTCGGTGTGGGGAGACAGCACAGGAAATCTGTTTGTGGAGTAGGCCTTGGGAGTAGTGCCAGTCTGTGGAAGCTTTGGTGAGACCTTCAGCATACTTGGAAAGGGGGCTCTTGTCACTGCAAATACACCATCCCCAGGTGGCAAGGCCGTAAGAGAGGGATTTTATTTATAGGCTTTCTTATCCCATCAAAGGCCAGGCCATCTGTGAAAGCAGCCATGTTGTATACAGCTCTGTTGCAGCCATTACACAGCGTTTTATATTAGTATGACAACCAAAACTGCTCCCATCATCATCCTGACCTCAACCTACAGCATGCTACTGTCCCCACACCCTCCACCCAACAGTTCCCAGTCCCTCGTCTTGTCACCTCCACCTCCTCCCTTTTCACATTCCCTCACCCTCTTTGTGTGCTGCCTTCTGCCAATGTACCCACCCATCCTTTCCCCGTCCCTGCTTCTCTCTTTTTCTGCTCTTCATTCTTGTTCCCACCGCACCCCCACCTCCAGACACTGCCCCTGGCAGCCACTAGTCCCAGCATGCACCACCTGACAGCACTCCCCCACCCGTTCTCCTATCCCTCCCCCTTCCTCGCTCCTCCAGATTGTTATTCATGTGACAGTCACATTCCTGTGCGTGTGTGCAACTCAACAGGTCTTCTTTACAGTGAGCAGCAATCTACCCTTTTCCTAGTAGTGTTGTTAAAAAAGGCCTTTTGCCAATAGCTCAAATATATAGCAGTCTTTTCGTTGTGCCTGTCTGTGAATCAACATCTCCTCTACATGGTGAGTAGTAATCTATCCTTTTCATAACACTACCATTATCCCATCCTGCATTTTCCATTGTTTAATACCAGTTAGGCCTATGATAAAGTCTATGAAGTTTGATAAACATTGTGCTAGTGCTCCATGGTGTATGATTTTCCAAAACACACATACATCATTGCCACATTTTTTTAAATTTTTTATTTTATTTTATTTATTTATTTATTTATTTTATTTTATTTTTTTTGCATGTTCTATCCATTTTTTTAACAATTGGCAATGATGTGCTCCACACGCATAGAACATTTCTGTCACGGTTACAGAATGCAAACAGCAATTTCATTCAAATTTCTCCCTATCAACAGCAAATCCAATGAAAAATAACAGTGCCAAATGAATTGATGCATTATCTACCACAAAAACACAATTGTCAAAATCATTTGGTTTATTATACAGGATACTCATCTAGTTCTGTGCTTTTTACATGAAACCCTTAAGTTCGTGGCACATATCCTACTGGATAAAACCTGAGTTAAATATATTATTTGCACCTGTACTACTTTCCTTCACAATATTAAACCATGAAAAGGTGAGTCAACTCATTTTCATAATGTAATGGAGAGACAGTTCAACTTACACAAATTAACTCATACTGGAATGCTTACAAATCAGATGGCTACAATGGTATCATTTAGTGTCTATATTACCATAATTATTCTCCACTGACAAATCAACTTATCTGAACCATCACTGTTACCAAGACAGGACATAGATACAAACAGTAAGCATTCACATAGAAAGACTACTGTGTTACATGTTTTCAGCTTTCCATCTATTGTTAGTCTAAAAACTGTAATATTTTCAACCCAATGACATTTTGCTTGTACGAGGCTCAAGTATTCCTCAACAAATTTGTGTACATCAAACTAAAGGCACTCAGTATGGAAGTAAAACACAAACAATATTTATGATTTGATTTCAGAGTTTTCCTCAGTATAATTGATTGAATCCAGCTGATGGTTCCTTTTCTGTGTACAATGTTTCGGTTGACCTTATCTTCCTCAGGCGCTACTAAAGCGCATCTTGTGCATTGGAAGGTCATAAGACATGTGTTTCTCTTCTTTTGCAAACACTTTGATAATGTAAGCTCACTTTTATACTGATCATCAACACAGTTTCTTCTGTGTAGGTCACTAGTATCCTCTTATGAATCCTTCAAGAACAGTAAATGAAATATCCAAATGTTTCCCTTATTTATTAATTCTTCCACTTAGCTCTGTACACAAAACTGTACATTCAAATGCAATATCCCCTCCCCCTTTTCCCCCACGCAAGTTTGCTGCAGATTATAACTGTATTGGAGAGTAAGTGGAACCCTCGACTTTCACAACCAGTGCTCTTACGTGAACTACGAACTACACACACAGTTAGATGCAAAGTATCACCCTCCAATATCTCTTTGTAAGAGCACTGTTCACAGAATTGTAACACTTTTTCATTAAGAAATTACACCTGAATACTGTACTCCTCCACCTCCCACAGAAGATCAGGCAGCTTTCTCTTTACCTGTAATGATAATTAGCTACTATAGTTTACAATGAAGTAATGCCACATCAAGTGACACACCAAACATACAAAAAAAACTGGGACAGCTTAGAAGATGCACTTATATTTGCACACTGGCTTAATTTACAGACTGTATTTGTGCCCTAATTTCACTGGCCACAACACTCAGTTACACATCAAAGGAATTTTGGCTCGAATTAACAGCTTGACATAACATATTCTCAAATAAAATACGTCCTCAGCACACTGTGTAACTGAGATATTTCTATTAAGCAACTCAATGAAAGAGTCACTGATGCATTTTTGAATACAACTCTACATATTGAGTAGCTGTACATACATGGGGTAGGGGTTCAATCATCTCATTCATTCAGCTTGTTCTATACATTCCGTCAAGGATAAAGTGAAAATGGAATGTGAAATAGGTCAAGGTATACATCAATAAAAGACAAGCAAATCATAGAAACTTAATCTGCACACTGTATTAACAATAAACTATCTGCATACTGCTTAATGCTAAAATGCTGAATGAATATTCATTGTTATTTCAGCTACTTTTGATTATGTAAATTACAATAAAAGCTGCTGCCTCCTCAGTTATATTACATAGCTGCTGTTTATTTCCTACATACAACTTATTATTTACTTGAATACATTATATTATTTGTAAATAAAGAAATATGTTTACAGTATTTTAGCACTTGTCATGCAGCTTTACAACCAACACTGCTACTCGTTATCTGATTACGAGTTTCATATAAATTCTTGTGTCAATGAACGAACTAGTTTACATGTAAAACGCGTCTTTCAAAATAATGTGATACTTTATAAATGAGCGATATTGCATCTTACCTTACTTGAAAAGCCGGGGATGTTTTCTTCTTTCCAGATCTCACGACACAACTGATACGATTTCTCTGTAAATTGTTTTCGTTACCGTGTCCCCTCCACTTTACTGTTCAAAGTCCAGGTTGCAGTTAGTGAGATTTATCCTTCGTCACCGGTCCGTTTGCAACGACGTCAACATTTTAATCGTTTGTTTACGCGTCGATGATGTTTTGGTACCGTTAAGGAACTGCGGTTCGGGTACCGATTGATTGTGCCACCCAATGAGAGGCGTCATTACATTCAATGACCTATGCTGCGAACTATTTACAATTTTTTTTCTTTTTACATGTGAGTTCCAATATGAACAAACACATAATATCAGGTTACCTTCCATTAGGAACGTGGGTGCACTCAGTAGCTGTGATATGATTTATAAATTATAGAGCGCAGCAATCAGTCGTCCATTTTTTGCAGATTTTATTTGGGTAATCCCAACGAGTTAAAATTTTAACTCGTTGGGTAATCCAGACTTCGGCTAGCGCCTAGCCATTATCAATGCACCATTTTCTGGTCTAGTTCTTTGAATCAAGAACTGTGACGCCCGAACAACAGGGAACTGACATGCATTGAGACTAGAAAATAGTGCACTGATAATGGCTAGGCACAAGGCCAAATCTGGATTTGCCAAATAAAACCTGCATAAAAAGGACGACTGATTGCTGCGCCCTATAAGTTATAAAACACATGTTACCTACGATACGAAAAATGTGGCAGCATATTTGTTTACGGATAAACGTAAATACATCGAAACCCTGCAATACCGCAATCGCATCTCTGATGTTGACAATGGACACTGTTTTATGTGTGATTGAACATTGGTGTTAGAGGCAATAACATGATGGGCGTACCTGTACCGGTATCTGGTTATGTCCAGATCTCTCAGTCATGCACGACACTGCAGTGAAGATAATGTATTTTGTAACCTACTCAGGCTATCCATTTCATATAATGAAACTGTACTCCCCCCATTTCTCGAACATAGCGTGTATTATGTTTATTTGAATTTCGACTCCTTCATGTTCAACGTCAAAAGTGACAGATACTTGTCATTTTTTTCCCTACCCAAACATACGGTGAGGGCCTTAGGGACATAATTTATATCGTTTAAAACTTGATATTTATTATACGAGAACGGAAGTAAAAAGGAATTTTGTTTATTCTAAAATGGGATGCTTATAAACCATTGTTTACATTTTACAGATAATTGGATTTACAATAAATAAAATTGTTAGATTAAACCCGTGACTGTAATTCTTATAACAATATTTAATATTGTGAAAAACAAGGGTAACATAAAATTAACAAATTGGTTAACCAAGGAAATCAATCATTCATTCGTTCCATAACATCTTAACATGTGGCACCTCGTAAGTCACAATTTTACCATTTTGCATTACCGGTATCGAAAGTTACAGACAAATGATCTGCGTTGTCATAGTGATACCTCGTGTACTACAAATGATAAATTCTGAGGTAAATTCTGTTTCAAAGCAGTACCTTCTACATGCACTAGCATGGCAGCCCTGTCGCATCATCGTGAAAACTTATACGGCTAGCGCACACGGACGACTTTAGTCACAGTGACTGTTTCGTCGTTCTCGTCTGGCTATGGATTCAAATGTACGGAGTGTTTAAAAAATCTCTCCGTAGTGCCGTATGGTTATTCGCCTGCCTGGGTTTTTCAATGAAACAATAAACGTACAGCTCGCGTTTCAATGTCACTGCTTGCTGATGTTTTTGGTGATCGCATAATTTCACAGGGACTTTGGCCTTCACGATCGCCTGACCTAACACCACACTACTTTTTCTTCTGGGGTGCAGTGAAAGTAACTGTCTATAAAAACCGTCCAAAATAAATGGATGAACTGAAAACTTCAATAGTCACTTTCACTGCTTCTGTTACAGAAGAAATGTTACAGCTTGTGTCTGAATTGTGTATTCAACAACAGGTGGGACACTTTTCAACATTTAATGTGAACATTTGTAAGTAAAAATGAATATTCAATAAAATAATGACTTGTATTTCACTGAGTTTTATTCCGGTATATTCACTGCGGCATACGGCACGCGCGGCTAGCAATCATACGGCACTGCGGAGAGACTATTTGAACACCCCGTAGATGCGCACTTTTTTTAAATTTATTTATGAACATAACATCGTTACAACAACGCATGAACAGGAAAATGTAATTGTGAATAACTGGTCAATATTTCACATAATCGAAATCTTTTAAATACAGAAATAAATACAATTGAAATATGTGACAAGTTATTCACAGAGAGCTTTTAGTAACAATTCTAAAAAAAAAATCAGTATGAGTTGTGAAATGTAAACAAAAATTAAAATAAGTGTATCAGGTAAGAGACTAAGAGAAAATGGAAAACTCTAATAAGAAAAGAGAAACAAAAGGGATGCTTCTAGAAAAAGTATTCACTGTAAGTGAAGCGTCCTCTGATATCCATACAAGAACACAACCGATAAAGTGTTGGAAAAATGTTCGCGGTACTGCGGTGAACTTTGCAATTGTTGATGACATTCCCACAGGTAGGCCATGTACTGCACGGCGTCACTGAGTTGTAACTCAAAAATGGCGTAGGCAGTGTGTCCCAGTAGCCAGGCCACGGCGTTGCACTTCGTTTTTGGGTGCAGTTTAAGGTCAGGAAGAATAATCCACATTGGTGTCACAATGGAAGGTGCAGTCTGGTTGATAAGCCCCACCATCAATCGGCACAACTCCCATACTCCCCACACGTAGTGGCACACTATACAGTCGTCTCTGGTATAGGCAGCTCCACACTGGCTGCACTCATTCGTCTGGCTGAGGTGAATGTCTGCTAGAAGCTGCTTAATGGGAAAGGTGTCATTGACGACTCGGTACCACCATGAACTGATGTCCGACGACAGGGATGGGTTGTTAATATTAGCCCATACCTGCTTCCAGACGACCGTTGGCATCCGTATTTCCAGTTTGTGCGCTGGTGGACAGCCTAGGAGAGCTTCATAGATTTGTCGAGCCGACGTATTCCGATCTGTAGCCGCCTCCAAGACATAGCTGCGTACGAGATAAAATTCCTTGACGTAGGACATCGTGAAGGGAATGCCCACTACTGAAACTGGAGCGCATTGTGACCGAGGCCAGTATCGATCCAATATGGCTGCCGCTTTCCCGTTCGCATTAGACGTAACAGCTGGGCGACAGTTATGTCTGTCGACCAGCGAGTAAGCCCATGACAAAACAGTGACTGCGCCTCTCGGCTTTGATCGGCGCGTGGCCGTGCAGGTAGCAAAATTGTCACTCACCGGGCATTACCTGCTTCCTAGTTGCTTTCCAGCTATCGACACAGTGATGCGCAAACATGGCATCAACGTCTTCACACAACGTGACTGTGCATGAAGACTATGTCGGTAATGATATTTTTATAGAAACAGTGGAAGAAGCACCAACATTTTTTAACAAAAATTTGAAGGATTATTTGCATATAAATATGAAAATTAAAAGACGTGAAGTAATCAATGAAACATATTTTCAAGTGCTCGGGACAACGTGTTCAGCTGCGACAGACAGTCTCGTGTTGGTATTTTTGTGTCTTAATGAAAGAAGAATGCAGAGTGTTGTTGTTGTCATTGCTGTGGTCTTCAGTCCAGAGACTAGTTTGATGCAGCTCTCAATGCTACTCTATCCTGTGCAGGCTTCTACGTCTCCAAATAACTATGGCAACCTCCATCCTTCTGAATCTGCTTAGTGTATTCATCTCTTGGTCTCTCTCTACGATTTTTACACTACACACCCCCCTTCAACAACAAACTGGCGATCCTTTGATGCCTCAGAAAGTGTCCTATCAACAAATCCCTTCTTTTAGTCAGGTTGTGCCACAAATTCCCCTTCTCCCCAATTCTATTCACCACCTCCTCATTAGATACATGATCTGTCCATCTAATCCTCAGCGTTCATCTGTAGCACCACATTTCGAAAGCGTCTATTCTAGTCTATTCTTGTCTAAACTAATTATCATCATTGTTTTGCTTCCATACATGGCCACACTCCATACAAATACTTTCAGAAAAGTCTTCCTGACACTTAAATCTGTACTTGATGACAACAAATTTCTCTTCTTCAGAAATGCATAGCCAGTCTACATTTTATATCCTCTCTTCTTTGACCATTTTGCTCCCCAGATAGCAAAACTCATTTACTACCTTAAGTGTCTCATTTCCTAATCTAATTCCCTCTGCATCACCTGACTGAATTAGACTACATTGCATTATCCTCGTTTTGCCTTTGTTGATGTTCATCTTATATTCTCCTTTCAAGACACTGGCCATTCCGTTCAACTCCTCTTCTGTGTCCTCTGCTGTCTCTGACAGAATTACAGTGTCATCATCAAACCTCAGAGCTTTTATTTCCTGTCCATGTATTTTAATTCCTACTCTGAATTTATCTTTTGTTTTCTTTACTGCTTGCTCAATACACAGATTGAAGAACACCAGGGATAGGCTACAACCCTGTCACTCTCCCTTTCAATCACTGCTTCTCTTTCGTACCCCATGACTCTTATAACTGCCATCTGGTTTCTGCACAAATTGTAAATAGCCTTTTGCTCCATCTAATTTACCCCTGTCACCTTCAGTATTTGAAAGAGAATATTCCATTCAACATTGTCAAAATCTTTCCTTCAGTCTGTAAATACCAGAAATGTAGGTTTGCCTTTCCTTAATTTATGTTCTAAGGTAAGTCATAGGGTCAGTATTGCCTCACGTGTTCCAACATTTCTAAGGAATCCATATTGATCTTCCCCTAGGTTGGCTTCTACCAGTTTTTCCATTCGTCTGTAAAGAAGAATGACTCATTAAACTGATAGTTCGGAAATTTTCACACCTGTTGACACCTGCTTTCTTTTGAATTGGAATTATTATATTCTTCCTGAAATCTGGCGGTATTTCACCTGTCTCGTACATCTTGCTTACCAGATGGTAGAATTTTGTTGTGGTCAGCTCTCCCGAGGCTATTAGTAGTTCTAACGGGGTGTTGTCTACTGCTGGGGCCTTTTTTTGATTAGGTCTGACAATTTCTTCATGCAGTGTCAGATCCCCCATTTCATCTTCAGCTACGTCCTCTCCCATTTCCATAATATTGTCCTCAAGTACATCGCTTTTGTTTAGATCCTCTACATACTCCTTCCACTTTTGTGCTTTCCCTTCTTTGCTTAGGACTGGTTTTCCATCTGCAGTTTTGATATTCATACAGGTGATTCTCTTTTCTCCAAAGGTCTCTTTAATTTTCCTGTAGGCAATTTCTATTTTACTTCTAGTGATATATGCCTCTACATGCTTACATTTGTCCTCTAGCCATCCTTGCTTAGCCATTTTTCACTTCTTGTCGATCTAATGTATGAGACGTTTGTATTCCTTTTCGCTTAATTTACTGCGTTTTTATACTTTCTCCTTCCAACAATTAAATTCAGTATATCTTCTGTTACCCAAGGATTTCTACTAGCCCTCGGCTTTTTACCTACTTGTTCATCTGCTGCCTTCACTATTTCATTTCCCAAAGCAACCTATTCTTCTTCTACCATATTTCTTTCCCCTGTATTTGTCATTCGTTCTCTAATGCTAACTCTGAAACTCTCTACAGCCTCTGATTCTTTCAGTTTATCCAGATCCCATCTCCTTAACTTCCCACCTTTTTGCAGTTCCTTCAGTTTTAATCTACAGTTCATAACCAATAGATTGGGCCCAGAGTCCACATCTGTCCCTGGAAATGTCTTACAATTTAAAACCTGGTTCCTAAATCTCTGTCTTACCATTATATAATCTATCTGAAACCTTTTAGTATCTCCAGGCCTCTTCCATGTACACAACCTTCTTTCACGATTCCTGAACCAAGTGTTAGCTGTGATAAAGTTATACTCTGTGTCAAATTCTACCAGGCGGCTTCCTCTTTCATTCCTTACCTTCATTCCATGCTCACCTACTACGTTTCCTTCTCTTCCTTTTCCTACTATCGAATTCCAGTCACCAATGACTATTAAATTTTCGTCTCCCTTCATATCTGAATAATTTCTTTTATCTCATCATACATGTCATCAATCTCTTCGTTGTCTGCGGAGCTAATTGGTGTATAAACTTGTACTACTGTGGTAGGTGTGGACTTCGTATCTATCTTGGCCACAATAATGCGTTCACTATGCTGTTTGTAGTAGCTTACCTGCATTACTATTTTTTTTACTCATTATTAAACGTACTCCTTTATTACCTCTATTTGATTTTGTATTTATAACCATGTATTAACCTGACCGGAAGTCTTGTTCATCCTGCCACCATACTTCACTAATTCCCACCATATCTAACTTTAACCTATTCATTTCCGTTTTTGAATTTTCTAACCTACCTGCCCAATTAAAGGACCTGACATTCCACACTCCAATCCATAGAATGCCAGTTTTCCTTCTCCTGATAAAGAGTTTTTTTCTCCTGAAAAAGAAGAAGAAGAACAAAACAAGATACTGGTCCAGGGGATGGTTTAAAACGAGAGAGAAATACACAAACGAAAATCTATTAAAGGAAATGTTATACTAGGAAACTCAAGATTACATCAACTTTCTCTGATTGAACAGTAAAACTTTTAATACGTTGTTTAGAGTTACTTTGCCCTCACATTGAAAAAGAAGACACAAGTGTGTAAAAATTTATTCTCTTCTCCTTGATCTTCTAATAACAATTCATTAAAGAGCCTCAGGTATGAGGTGTCACTACTTAAATTATTATTGAATACAATTACAAAATAGGTTTTTTGTAATATTTTCCAGATCGAAATATTAAGGAAGTAAAGTCAGGTATTGAAAACTGTTGTGAAAGCCGCAGTTCAGTTTATGCACTGATTCATTCCTTTAAAAAGTGGTGTTCAGGGCCTATAAAGGAAATTGTTCCTTCATCTAATAAAAGGAATCTTCAAATAAAAATTCCACAGAAGAATGTAATGCAGACATTGAAGATAATTGCTTTAGATTTTGGTATCTCTTCTAGTTCTGATTTTGTTTTCTGAATCACAGTCTATGGTCAGTGACAGTGTCACTAGCATTGTTGTTGAGGATATGAGCTAATATCGAAAAAATCAGAGTTTTATCTAGACCTGCATCTGAAGCTGCTCATTTAAAAATCGGTGGCAATGATTTGATTACAGAAATTAAATTAAACTAAACTAAATTCTGTCTGAATAGGCCTTGGAAGGCCAGATGGTACCGTCCGGCCGCCATATCATCGTCAGCCCACAGACGTCACTGGATGCGAATATGGAGGGGCATCTCATCAGCACACTGCACTCCCGGCCATTGTCAGTTTATGAGACCAGAGTTGCTACTTCTCGGTTTGCCTCACAAAGGCTGAGTGCACCCCACTTGCCAACAGCACTCGGTAGACAGTTTGGTCACTCATCCAAGTGTTAGCCCAGCCTGGCAGCACTTAACTTCAGTGATCTGACGGGAACCAGTGTTACCACAGCGGCAAGGCCATTTTCTATTAAAGAAATAGGAAAGACAAATAATGTTGTAATATCTGTTTTGTCAAATAATGCTGATGAACGAGACTATGAGATCCCCAAGTTAAATGGTGATTTAACATTAGTCAGAGTGGAATACCACTCAATGCAAATACCACCTGTGACAACAAAACATAGAAGCCTACAACATTGGATGAGATTAAGAGAAAAAGGAAAAAGATAGCTGAGACAGAAGAACGGAGATATAAAAAACATTATGGATGGACAAAAAAGCCAGGGGGAACAGGTAAGTGAGGAAAAAATAGCAATGAAGGATAACAGGGCTCTCCTTGTAACAATAAAGTCTGTGCAAAGTTGAGGAAGAGACAATGCAATGACATAGGTGATGATAAAAGAAAACTTCTGTTTGACACTTTTAGAAAGACCTCTCTTGGAACCAGAAAAAGATTTACTTAGGTCTACTAGTACACCACTCTGAAAGTTCCATAATAATAATCTGGAGGAATCAAGGAGGCAAAACACATTGAGGGATACACTGAAGAAACCTGGTTGGAAACTCATTACGTTTTCTAAAAACTGTTCTTCAGCACCTTAGATCTAGGGGAGTGAACCATATCATATTGGGCATGTGGAAATATTGAAGGTAAAAGCTATGCTATGGTGCCTTCTAAGATACTGCGAAAACTGTGTGTCAAACTCATCTCCATCAAGAAAGAGGTAACACACTTTTGAGTCTGATAAATTACATTCATTTTTACAGTCCTTATATAAGCTGCCATATACTATTGTCGCCAAAAAAACAGTAAATCCCATATGGAGCCAATTTTTGGTAACCCTTGTGCTGCCATATTTAAGGAGTATATTAGAGTATGTGAAGAAAATGCTGCAGGTCCTATTAAACCTATTTTAGGAGAGCATTTGACAGACATGTTTTTAGATATAATCTATCTTTTCGGCTAACTAAAAAGGATTGGAGCGATGAATGCATCACATATGAAAATAGTAACGTGGATGTAGCTGCTTACCATGAACATATTGTCAAGAAAACAGAGGAAGAAAAGGACAAGAAAAAATCTCTCGGTGCCTGTACTTTTATAACAATGGATGTTGAAACCATTAAGGGGTGCCCTAGTTTAAATGTGTCTGCCTTATAATATAGAGCAAAATTGTGCCACCATATTTTCAGCATCTATAAACTTGTTTATGAACAACCTGTATGTTATTGGTGTGATGAAAACAGGTAGTTATTTCAGCTAATACCTTTGCATCATTTTTGGCAGACTTTTTAACTGAAAAGTGTGAACTTACAAAGCTAACAATAGTGTGGAGTGACACTTTTATGAACCAAACCAGAGACACCATAATGGCGAATGCTTTGTTGGCTGTTAGCCATGAAAGGAGCTTTGGAATGGAACAGAAATATTCGCTCAAAGGCCCACCCAAATGAAGGTTGACACCGTTCACTCACTAACAGAATAGCATTTAAAAGACATGCATTTCTATCTCCCTAGCTATTTGCAGATTGATAGAAGTGAGCATGCAAAATCATACATTAATAAAAACAAAGATGTTGAGATATGATTTTTGACAAAAACTATGTCCAAAATTGTTCAATGGTGTATGACAGCATTAGACTAGGAAAAAAGCCTGGGGATCTAATTGGCACAATTCTGAAAGCCATAGAATACACTTCTGATGACAAAATCCAGGTCAAGTATGAATTTGATGGTAATTGCATTGTTTTGCCACACAGAAAGAAAAATAAGTGTCAGAAACGATCTTCCTTTCCGAATCTACAAAGAGAGCACCTCAGAACACCCAAAAAGAAATTGACTTACCTACAAGAACTGAAAACCATCATACCAGTGCATTGCCACCCATTTTAAGACTAAATTCCCTAAGATGGCAATAAATAATTTACACTGTTAGAGACAAATCATTTATAAGAACGAATATGCCAATATTTTCCAATGGTTTGTAGAAAATAGTGTTGTAACTTGTCTGTGTAAAATATTTTTGTTAGTTGAATGTGTAACCTTTCATGTTCAATTCTACATTATGTATAGCCTATAATAATTTTGTCACTAAACCCACAGCTTTCATTGTATAAGCTCATAAATACCTTTGATGTTCCCTGTAACTGTTGAAATAACAAAACAAAGTAAATTTAATGTTAAATACTCAGTCCTAAATTATAGCAGTAGTAGTGAAGATAAGCACTCTGTTGATTAAATGTAGTTCAAGAGAAACAAATCAGACATTTCTCATTAATAATTGTATTCCCAATATTTTTCATCATTAAATTAATGTTGTTTGTATGTTCCTATTTTTATTTGTAAAATTTGTATTTTTAAAATTAGAACTTTCATTCATACATCTACTAGTAACAACAGTTTTGTTGTTATATGTAAAATAACAAACCAATGTAAGATTAATAAATTCAGTTCGAATTCTCAAAATTAATGTAATAAGTTGCATTAAAATATCATGCAACTTCATCTTTATGTTTCAATACATGCAATAAAATCAAATTTCTTCTATCACTCCATCTAAAGACTTTTTGTTTTCATGTAGATATATCTTATGTGATATCTCTTAAGTAGTGACACCTTGTAAACTCTCATATGTTAGCAGCTATGATACAGCAGGGCTTTGTGTGTATCATAATTTTATAAGCAAGACAATTATTGCAACTAAATAAAGTTGAATTACTTCATATCTCTCAGTTTCTAACAAATATCACAAAATTCAATCTAAGTCCTTAAAAATGGTATTTAGAAGGTTTCTCCTCTTTTCTGAAAAGTTAGGGTTTCATATGATAAGTTAGGGTTTCACATGTTAAGGATCCTATTGGAAAAGATTTTGGTATAAAAATGTATCACCTTCTTCAATAGTCTGTGCCTTCAAAACAGCCAGATCACTAGCTTTTGAGAAATCACACTCACCTGGTACATCAGAAAAATACCACTTGATCGATTGGCAAAGAAAAGTCCCATTTCATTCGCCATTTTAACTATCAACTTGAAGAATCTATGCAATGGTCACCTTGATACACTTATAAGGAAATGTGACCTTCACCCAGTCTCATCCCTAAAATTGTTCACTTCTTCATTTGCAGTCTCCACTTTACAATTTGGCCCATCTTCTTCAGAAGAGGCTAGCTCATCTAGCACAGATAACTGTTCTCGACTATCTACACCAATGTTTTTGAAAACCTGGTAGCGAAACACTTGCCGCAGTACCTGCAACTGATGCTGTCAGCTCATCAAAGAAAGTAATAATAATTGCAGGGAGCACTTTTTCTCGGTTTCTTTTAATATTCTGACACAAACTTGAGAGAATTTAGCTTTTCCTAACTTAATATTACCACCAAAAGTGTCTCTTCGTTGCTTCACATAACAGTGTAGGACTGACTTCGAAATTTCAAATTTATTCTCTGCTTCCCATATTGACATTCCACAAGCAACTGCCTGAATAGCCTGCATTACCATCTACTCATCAGCAGTATGACATACGTTCGATCAAGGGTCTCTTTCGTAAGTCCTAGGCATCATGAATCACTACAAAGAGGTCTATATTGAGGCCACATAAACAGATAATTAAATAAAATCGTTAAAATAAATTTTTTGTCGTCTAAATAATATTGTTCAGATAAATGTGTTAGTGATACGTAATTTTGGTATTTTCATTTTGTCCCTATTCACTCCAATATAAACATACAAAGAGTACTTTACCAAATCAGATAGATGCTTTCAAAATGAAGTTAATTAAACGGTTATTATATAAAAATACTCATCAAAATTCACTGAACTTCAAATATAATCCAATAACACGTCAGTCTACCCACTTGCTAGGATCCCACAATATTTAAAGGTGTACTAAAAGTTCTATGCACATTACCAACTGAATATAGCGTTTGCCAATGCGATAAATATATAAAACAGATTTTTGGCTGACAGGATCTTGTATACAACAGATTGGCCATCTTAATTGCAGTGGTCTGAACAACTTTGACAAAAACAAAACAGAGGCGTTTAAGCAATTCTTCTTCTCAGACTCCACCCATGAATGGAGCAGGTGCAATAGGATGTACTGCCCACCACAGACTTCCCAATAGTACGTGGAGTATGGCTGTAGATGGAAAAAAGACACATGCCAAAATGCTGGTTGTACATATTCGACTAAAGTTAACTTGACTTTCAATGCTGAATAACCAAATTTTTGTAGCGTAGTGTGTGTGGATTCTACTCAAAATTCTTATCGTTAATGTTACTTGATCAATATGCATAAATTATAATCGATACTCTCGTGTATGTTTTGCACTGATTATATTCTACATCTCCAATATTTACTAGCCTATAGTGTGTTTGGTTCATAGTGTGTGTGCTTTAGTATTAGATGAAGAGAATGCTCTTTTGTCTGGACTAAATAATTTTATAAGTAACTCTGGTTACTCAGCTTTTAATCCACATGCTGTAGCTACACATTTTTACTACCAGTATAAGGCTTATGACCCTTCAAAACGTCACTGTCATGATCCACATTGCAATACAATTTGTTTCTGTTTTGAGATATGGGACAGAACCAAACAAAAGAGATTAGCTGAAGAAGAGGCTTCTTAAATTTTGTGTTTTGCCTGGTTCACAGCCTTAGCTTTCAAATGAAAGGTTAGTGTGTTGTAGTGTACCTTGCTCATTTTCCATTACTCCACTGATCAGCCAGTTGTATTTTTTTGCTGTATTATCATACATCCATCTCTGATAGAGTTCCCTGTATACTACAAGGGAAGATAGAGCTGAGAATATATGCAGCAAATAATTGAGGATGTTGGGTGTAAATACTATTCAGAAATGAAGAGATTAGGACAGGATCATGACAGGTCTATCAAACCAGTCAGAAGACGAATCATGAGAAGACCAAACAAGAAATAGGGTCCACTGAACTCCTGGTTCCATTACTTGATATACAGCAAACTGATTTAGAAGATGTTTTTTGGTAAACTTCCAACTCGTCAACACTTTCGCTAGAAGAGAGAAAAGCTGAAGTTGCCGATTACATTGGTTGCAATCTCGTGAGTCTCTTCCTGTTGGAGGAATCTGATTTGTTCCTCTTCACTTGGTTGCAATTCCTTGTTATGTAATGAGTCCACATAAATTGAAGGCCTCTCCCCACCAACTTATAGAGGTGATTGCATAACACAGTTTATCGAACACACGACAAAATACCAGTACTCTTGAAGCACTGATAAAAATATACTGCCATTGATAGTCATCAAATAGAATGGTGAACAAAAGCGAACCAGAATCAGTGTCCACTTGTAAACTGTTTTGGTTATGTTTTTGTAGATTTGTGACTTTTCTCTGAATCTTTCGAGAATGAAAATTATAGCTTTACTGTTTGAGAGTGCTAGTCGATTTCTCTGTATTTACGTTTATGGTTGATGTTATTCATTTACATCTACTATTATCTTCTGCATTTACTTTTCTCCCTTATGGGACTACTGATTTTCTTGCAAATGTATTTTTAGAGGAACACTAACAGCTAAAAGTATTGACTCGAGTTTCTACTGAGCTAGTTTGTCTCGATGGATTCTTGACAATGATTTATTTCTGTGTTAGGTGAAGATGATAATGTTAATTCTGGAGGTTTCATCAGCTGATACCCTTTCTTTGTTACTGGATGTCGTATTCTTTGTGTGACCATAACTATTCTCCAATGAATTTTTGGGATTTGTGTCTCTATATCCCTTTTTCCCGATAACAGTTTACACAAGCTAATGGTGATGGACATGATGTTCCTGTTTCATGTATATCTTCACCACAGCTTCACAAGTTTCTTGATCCTTATAGGACATGATATTAAACACATACCACTGGCATTTGGAGCAGCTCACTGGGTTGGGTACATATAGTAGAAAGATAAACTGAAGGAAATCAACCTTCATCTTTTGTGGTAAATAAGATAAATTGAAAGAAATTTTAAATGTGGCAGTGTTTCAGATCTCTTCTGTCCTACTCTGTGTGAGTAGACCAGAATTTATGATAACTCGCATTGGTAATAACGTAGAGAACGGCGGAACGAAACAGATTGTTCTGTATCGAACGGGTAACGAAAGATCAAAGCATCTTAAACTTATACAACAGTACAGCGAGTAATCCAAATGACGAACGTAAATTAGACGAGGTCAAGACTCTGCTACTTAATGGTACGCTGCTAAGGGCTTCAGAGACTAGCGAGAGACTGACTAACAAGAACCGAGCCGCGGAATTTACCGACACACACTCGTCAGAGGAGGATACAACCTATGTGCATGCCGCAGCTGCTGTGCTTTGCATGGCGCAAACTGCAGCTGTAGTATGTAGCCCAAGCTTCTCTGATGTGTTCTCCAGGGCAGGCGGGAAATCCGAGTCACGTCAGATACTAAAAATTTAGTCCCTCTTGTAACATTGATTATCCACGTTATTCTTTCTTCTTCCCACTCCTTTTCTAGTTTTTGTTACTCTATCTACATTAAATATCTCCAAGATAACCCATCTCTACTGCAATTCCTCGGTGACGGCGTGTTTTCGTTTTTTTTACAGCTATATAATTAGACAAGAAATCGATATTTGCACTACAAGTTTCTAAGCGGTTAGACAGATTTAAGCTTTCTGGACGTGTACCGAATCGCTCTACGTATGTAGAATTCGCAAACGTTTTTAAAATTTCCACATTCTCTTTTTAATAACAGAAAAAACTGCCAGCACAGTCAGTGATGTATTGCAACTCAGTACTTTCTTAAGATCGACTTCAGAGATTATCCTCCAATTGCCTTTCTGTTGGTTAAAGTCCAATTCACTCTGGAGGCACATCACATTATGCCAGTTCACTTATCACAGTGAGTTACCATCCATGATATAAAATGTCAGAGTATATTTTTGGAACTGAGAAACTAACGATAATAAAGTTCCTTAATGACCAAACCAAACTTAATAAGTATGTTCTTGATCAACTTTGCTTGGTGAGAAGCGCTGAGAAGGGAAACAACATTTCAAAACTTCGACATTTCCTATAGCGAAAATATATCCATACATACACATCGCCGGCCGAGCGGTTATAGGCGCTTCAGTGTCGAATCCTGCCTCGGGCATGGATGTGTGTGATGTCCTTAGGATAGTTAGGTTTAAGTAGTTCTAAGTTCTAGGGGACTGATGACCTTAGATGTTAAGTCCCATAGTGCTTGAAGCCATTTGAATCATTTGAACAAGCACATCAAATAATATTTATGAGGGAATAAATAGAGCGTGTTTACCATAACCATTATGTTTTTCACCTTGTGTAACTAATAATGTAATAAACAATTGTATTTTTCCTTCATTAAAGCTGACTTTTTCTCTTAAAATATTATTTAATTAAAATTATTTCAGCCACTCATATACAGTGTAAGAGTTAGGTCTATTCTATTATAGTAAAATGCAAATAATTTTTCGCTTTCAGATATCTAATCTCACTTGCAAAAGAACAATTAAAGGAAAAAATATCCAAGATGGTACGGAATATTTGCAGTTTATCACGAAAACATAGAACAATTGTAAACTTACGTTTAAGAAGACACAAAAGCAAAGTAATCAGCGCTCTATCTTGAGTGAATGTGGCGAAAGTAGATTAACTTTTGATGTTAACATATGACGACATAGTTCCCCCACCATTGTCACCGCTGGAACTTCCTTCCTGAGAAACCTTGATGGCGATACGATGTGACGTTTTGTGCCATTTGAAAAACATTGTGGCGTGTGCTGACACGATGTTACATGATGTGATATGACAGTGGTTAGAACCAGTCTTAAGTGTTGTTCCTTCTGGACGATACACCCTTCCTGTTGCTTATATTTACTTTGTGGAGAAGGAAGTATTGCGATCCTAGGAGGTGTTGAGCAATTTTTGTTATTGAAAACTCTTAATTATTGCTTTTAAGCAACTTATGATGCCTCTGCCATTTGCTCAAGTACTAAAAACTCTGAATGTTTTTGCACTATATATTATACCATTTCTGCAAATTGTTCCCAGTTTTTTGCTGGGTACCCCGCAGGTCATTTTGAAGTTCCTTAACTGTCTCTAGCATTTCTCTCTTTACCAAGTCTGCACTGTTCTCTGTTTCAGCTCAAACCCCTTTGTGTGCCTCTTGTCTCCAAGTTTTATGACGTTTCTCCTCTCCAGTCTCTACTGTTGATACATTTTGGATATTTGGTAGGATTGCTCATCTTTCATTTCGTTCTTCTGTGGTTCACCTCCCTGAATTGATACAGCATTGCATCAGAAACATTTTAACATACCTTAAGTCAACACCTTGTTCGATTTCTTCTATAAATTGAAAAATAAGTGTAAACCTACCTAATCTGCATCTGCACTGTATCCTACTCTATATTACGTAACTACACATGAGGTTTCTCCCTCACCTTACTTCTTCAGTGGTCACTCCATGATCAAATCATCGTCCACGTCTGTAGAGGCAGGCAATGATGTGCACCAACCCAAATATAGAGAATCCACGTCGATAAATAAAGGTACTTTATCAATAACACAAATTCTTATAACACTGTAAGTAGGGTCGCAATCTGCAGGACTCAGTTATTGATATATATTATCCCCAACTGTTTTCCAGGTGGTGTTATCTGATGTCATAACTGATAGCAAACTGCCATGAAAGGTAGGGGTTGAATCTTAGTTAGGGATGGCGGTTATTGCTGAAACAGCCAGATTTTGGTTATATCGTTTTTTCCATACCTGATTAACTTGACTCCTAAAACCACTCAAAACAACCACTTTCTAAAATAACCGATTTTCCGTTTTTTATTCCTATTATTTCCTGTAATAAATGTATAAATCGAGCAAAGATTGAAAAATTTTGACTCTCTCAGTTTCAAGACACGTAAATCAAAATATTAAATTAAATATGCAAACAAAAGAAAACTTTGTTCAGTCACTGTTCACTGCTTTTCTCTAAAAGTGGTATGTGGTTGAATACTACAAAAAATCGCCAGATTTTCCTATTGATTCTAATTTTTGAGGTTTAAAAATCATGTTGTCATCAGGATCATACAACTATTTGGGTATTACGAATAGTCAGTATTAAAGAGTGAAATCTGAGATTGAAGAACTAAATTTTTTGTGTTAATTGGCCCATTTTTAAGGGCTAGAAGCAGATAAAGGGATATTATTTAGACACAGGGAGCATATCAACTACTCTTTATTTTTTACTGTATACTATAAGTGGATTGTTAAGCTTTTTAATTATTTCCTTCCTCTGAATGAAATTTTTATGAATAAAAATTACTCATTTCTTAAAAAAGGTTTATTTAAAAACGAAAAATCTTAGCACTGCTGCTATGGGTAATTGATATTTCAGGTTTTTTACTGGGTAGTTAGCAGAAAATATAAAAAGACACTTGTTATAAGTGAGAAAAAAATACCGAAAAACACTGGTTACTCAGAATTAAAATACCAGTATCAGTTTTAACCAATAGGCTTTTCCCATCTCTAATCCTAGTCCTGTACATGTTTTAACCAGCCAAGTACAAATGTCACAACAAATATTATGCTTACAGTTAAACAATTGATTCTTAAACATAATCCTTATGTTGTGGATAAGCCAAACTGGACACTATATCTTTCTCTCGACTGCACTAATCTCATGGCATTTTGGCAAAGCATCTGCAATAATTTGGAGGCAAGGGAAGAAGCTGTGGGGATGTATAATTATGAATCACTTCAAGAGTCATACTCAGATGGTGTTAATGAAGGCACACTATCTGTGATAGACAGGTCAACAGTTTTATCTTGTCACATACAGTAATTATTTTCCCTTTTCCTCGTGTTCAAAGCCATCATACGTCGATTAAAAGAAGTTATACTCCTATTGAGAGCGATAATTATATGGAGAAGATGCCTTATTCTCCACTATTGACCAGTTCCAATCTAACAGTAATCTTCAGAAGAACCACAGGTATGTGAATGATATGCCAATGGGCAACACTTAAATTCCTGAAATTAATTGAGAATATTAGTTCCAATAAGCTACATTTGAAAAATGATTGTCAGATTGAAATAGACCAATAGCAGTGAATTAATCTTCATATTTAAATAATATATAGCCTCAGAAGAACTATGATTTATTTGAACTAGTTGTTATTATAAATGGTTCTTGTTTCCTATGACAAAACTGCAAGAAACCAATCTTGGGGAAAACCACTTTGATCTCCAGAGAAATATGGAAACACATGCTGTGATATTAAACCTATGATTTATTTTAGAAGATAGACTGACAAAAAGCTGTAAATTGAACTTGAATAAAACTTCAAATAGCTGTTAACTGATGATTATTGTGAATCATTCCCCACACTATTTGTCCCAATGCTCTGCCAATTGTTATTTGTTGACTACTGCCCCTCTTATGGTGTTGGATTCTGTGACACATTGGGGGCCTCTCCATGCGCTAATCTATGTGACATTACTTAGCACTCGAAGATGCTGCTTTAACACAGTGAAGTTGAGTAAATAAATCATCAATTAATAGCTGTTTGTGGTTCTATTCAAGTTCAGTTTGCGATGAATTTCAACAGCTGTGGCTGCTCATGTTAAAATGTTGAATATGATGAAAAACTGTGAGGTCCACCACTGATATTGCACTCTGTCAGAGACAGCAAAGGACATGTAACAGAAGTGGAACAGAAAGCATAGTGTGTGAAAGATGATAAGATAGACATGAACAAAAGTAAAACAAACATAATGGAATATAGATGAATTAACACTGGACTTCGCTATACCCCTAGTAGTACCATTTCTGACCCACCATATTATTCGTATTTGCGTGCTGGTATCAGTGTCACCATATTGATAACACTTTCAGGAAGACTCTAAACGTAACCAAGGATAATTTGGTCTCTGAAATGAATAGTACACTGTCAAAATAAATTTTCAGAGATAAACCTTTTTTTATTTTAAATTTTACATAAGAAATTCCATAGTCTTTCATCAATCATCGTTAGAACAAGTAAGTAGAACAATCTTACAACGTTTTTCTTCATAAAAAGATGAAAACAGTGTCATAACATACTGTTTATATCACTACTAATAGTATTTTTAATTTTACAGACAATTAATGTATGTGCCGAGTATTTCTGAAAGATTCTAAAACACAGCGGGTGACTAATAATGCTCTGTGTGTTTTCTTGCTTATTGCAATCAAGAAATTAAAACATAAGAACAAACAACATCACTCTATAATTATAAACATTTGTAAATTTTTACCAACAAAGAGTTGGCAGAATTGTCTAAGCTGGAATGGGTTCACAGTTCAGACATTTGACAAGAGTTTTTGCTTGGCAGCTTTTGCACACATTCTTGTTGCACTTGAAGGATACGTTTGATGTTTTATTCCCCTTTTGTTGTTTGCAGGAAACCTGAATCTGACAATGCCTTCTATTTCCATATTCGCCAGTGCCGGTACTGAATGCCTACAAGAGGAGATTTGCTCCTTTCTGCGCTTTGTAGGGGGCAGCAAGCTCTTCTGCCACTTTGAGGATAAAGTGTCAGAGTGAAATCCTCTCGGAGGTAAGTAATTTAAAAGTGTGTGAGCATCGATCATGGCAAGGTCAAGAATATTGTAAAAGACATGCACAGGCCGTTGGAGTGTGCCAGCTCAGACACTGAAGTGTCTACCCAGTTGCTCAACTATATCGACTCCACCCATTGTTTTATTATAAAACTTCACAGTTTCTCGAAGTTTCTACTCAGCATTCTTATTCACCTGATATTCAGCATGCACGTTACTCAGAATAAGGACTTTTTTTTCTTTTTTCCTTGGCATACTGTGAGAAGATTGTTGCCTGAGTTGTACAAATGCATTGCATATAATACAATGCATCGTCTCCTCTTTGTGCCGCAGGAGGGACGTCTTTGAGTGATCTTCGAAGAGTGCCATCTGCACTTGTCCCTTCTGTTTCAGCTGATCTCGCAGTTTCACGGAGGTGAAGAAGTTGTCAGTCATGATGTTACAACCACAGTTGAGGAATGGCTGTGCCATAACGACATGGTGGCCAAGACCCTTGCTTTGATTACAAGGTCCAAGTTTGCCAAGGTAAAGGAATCAATTCAGGATGTATTGCTTGTCAGCATCACACGAAAGCCAGTATTTTATCCCATACTTACCAGGTTTACTCGGCATGTACTGTATGAATGGGTCCCTGCACTTTCAAGGATACAGTTGCTCATCGACAGTCTGTTCTCTCCTGGCTTGCAGCATGCAATGCAGCTGTCAGTAAATAGATTCCATATTTCTGAAGCAAGGCAAAATTTATCAGTTTCTTTACATTATCTTCTTGATGACAAAGAATCAAACCCAAGAAGACTGCATATTTCTACAAATCTGTTCCTTGACATGGTACTTTGAAAGAAAGGAGATCCCCACTTACTGCTCCATAAATCTTTCTATGAAATAACCCAACCGCCATATGCTCCACGAGTGTAGAGTAATCCAGAGAAACCATGTAGTTCTTCCAGGCTTACGGACCACTCATTATTAGCAACCATGCTGTGAGCCTTTTCTTCAGTGTACTTTTTTTTATCAGTTTCAAGATTGTGTCGCTGATATATAGCCGCAACTCAGAGAGTGGCGAGTCGTGTACAACATGTCATTTGGCGTGACCCTTCGGCTCATCATTGGGAGGGATGTCCACACCCTGAGGTAGAATCCGTAAATACGACACCTAAAGTTTAGAAGAAAGAAAGCCGTACAGTGGACTGTGCACTCTCTGGTTAAAAACCTTGGGTAGAATGGTTTATGCTTATTTTGTGCAAGAGGTCGGTTATTGTCAGGTGGATCACATTGTGCTTAATGTTTATTTGATGCATCTGTATCACTTGAGTCAGCAGTTTACACCGGGAAAAAAATCGTCGTCCTCCTTCGCATTCATCTCACTACCGGATTCAACATTCGTCTGCATCAGTGAAACGTTCTCCAAAGAGTAGAGAATCTCGGCCTCCGTAAGGCCTCGTCGCATTCTCATGGTAGCCTCAATTATGCAAACTCTATAAAATAAAGTGCAAGCTCACGTCCCTGGCGTCAGAACTGCCTCAGCTCACTCGTCTTGACTACAGACAAGGATATCGTGACAGGAAACTTCTGCAAGGGCGATGCACCTGACATCTGCTGTCGTCTAAGAGAACTGTTAACAGTGCCCAAAACAGCGACGCTGGAGGGGGAGTGGGCGGGCTTCCCCAATGTATAATAAGTTATTCTATGGTTTCCCAGTGTCACCCCGTACGTCTGCATGTCGTCAGTGCATTGAAAACGGAAAGTCGCGCTTATATAAAATATCGTCCAAGCTTCAGATTCTTCGTGTTTCGCTTTCTTTTTGGCCCAAATGTCATAATAAACTCGAACATCACGTGAATAAAGTCGAGGCACGCCCAGAAAATATTTAGTGCATCTAAATCGGTGTTACTGACATCAAACTGTGTTGAAATGGGTATGGGTCAAAAATGATCCTTATGGTACTACTGGTAAAACAGGTAAATTTTTCATACTTCTAGGTGGGCTATAGGTACGAAATTTTGTTGTTGTACATCCCCATAAATGATGAAATGTCGCAGGAGCGTTTGGTTCTGTGATGATTACGGAGTGGGTAGGGCCCACTAAAAGCTCATGTGGGTAAAAAATGACACACATGGTACTTATAGTGTTAAATCAGGTGATGCTGAGGGAGTTCGGTTAGGAAGTGAGACACTAAGTAGTAGATGTATTTTGTTATTGGGCCAGAAAGATAACGACTGTTGCTGAAGTAGAGAGGATATAAAATGCAGACTGGCAACATCAAGAAAAGCGTTCCTGACAAACAATAGCTTTTGGCGTCTAACATAAATTTAAGTGTTAGAGAGTATTTATTGGAAGTATTTGTCTGAGGTAAGCCATGTACGGAAGTGAAACGTTGGTGATTAGCAATCCAGACACAAGGAGGACCGATTCTTTTGAAATGTGGTGTTACAGAAAAATGCTGAAGCTTAGATGGGCAGGTCAAACAGTGTAATGAGGAGCTACTGAATCGAATTGAGGAATGGAAAAATTTGTGACACAACTTGACTAAAAGAAGGGATATGCTGATAAGCCACATCCCAAGGTGCGAAGGAATTGTTAATTTGGTAATGGATGGAAGTGTGGAGGGTTCAGATGGATGTGAGTTACAATAGTTAGCCAGAGATGAAGGGGCTTGCACAGCATAAATTAGTGTGGAGACTTGCATCAAACCAGTCTTCAGACTGAAGACTACAACAGAGACGACATTATTATATGCTCTTACTTTTCTGTTCATCAGCAACCAAGTTCAGAAAATTCTTAATAGCCCAACTCCTGACTCCTTATAATTGTTATATTCTCAATTTAAACGTGTCTGTCGTAATAGTCACCGAATGTTGTGTTCCTGTGCTGTTGCGAGGCTTAGCGTTTTGTCAACTTCATCTTCAATTTTCGAAATCCGTACTGGTGAAAATTAAGCATGTTAGGATTCCCGGGAACTATTATTCTGTCCCACAGGGCCTTTCTTGGTCTCTACCTCGAGATAAGTCTTAAGTGTTGTGCGGTTGTTGTCTTCGGCATTTTTCAATGGCGGTTTTAGGATTTCTCCAGATTAAAGGATTAGAGTTGAGGCACGTTAAATACCATCATCACATACCGTACAATCATTATTTCAACACATAGTATAAATCCTTACAACAGCCGCTGCGCATATTCTGCCAGATTACAAGTCTTTTAATTTTTCGTCGAGTTGACTGTCTGTCAGAGTTCCTACTACGTTTAGGGAATAATAGGCCCATTATCATTAAATGACTTTTATATCTGTTTCCGTTTCTCGTCCATTTTTGCAACTGCTCGGATACTTAACGCACCTGTCTGATCGACGTAGGAGCCTGATCCTGTGAGTGGTATTTATTTGTACCCTGTCCACAATTCGTATATTCTCACAGAAGTTTATTTATTCGTTAGATGAAGTTGAGATCCCTCGTTCAACCTGCTTCTCCTCTTAGTTAGTTACTTGCACTATTTTTTTTATGGAAATGAAGTGGAATGCGTCAGTTTACAGGATATGTATATGTGAATAGTTTCAATGAATGTATACACGCTAGTAATTTACAAGTTCCTAAATGGCACTTTGATCTGCATCATGAACATATTATTTTTTAAGTTCTACTCGTACAGCTAATCTTAAACCTAGTTAAAAAATAGAACACTAGTTTTTAAGTAACGATTCGTCCATGGAATAGAATCAGTAGCCCAGAAAATACTATTGCAGGTTAAACTTAAAACTTGCTTTACTAGCTGTCAGATATTTCACGTTATTGGGTAAATGATCAAGCTCTTTTGCTAATGCATAGGGACTGTTTTCTGAGCCACTAGCAGCTTCAACAATGAGTAAAAACAAACCATTTTTCTGCTAGTGTTGTTGGTATGGACATCGATATTCTTCTAAAATTGTGATGGATTATGTATGACGAATTTCGTTAGTGAATACATAAAGGCCCTACTGCGAATGTGCAATTAAAATGCCTAAGTCTTTGAATCGGTACTACAAGATAACTGCTTGCTTTCTGTACAATCAAAACTTCCTTCCTGACCCATGAGTTATAACAGAAAATCGTTCCATAAGACAGTAACTGTAAATACGCGAAATATATTAGGAGATTGATTCGTTTTTTTTTTTTTAACTACCAATTACACGGAGAACGAAAGTAGCTGAACTTAGTCATATGAGCAGTTCATCAGCATGTTTCTTTCAGTTCAGTTTTTCATCAACAAGCACACTCAAAAATTTGGGATATTATACCCTTTTTACTAACTGCTCTTGATGTGAGCAGAATGGCTACTGCGCCTTCAGGCAACGTATTGCTGTGTATGCATCACCAAGAAAGGCCCTCCCCCTGCTACCCGTGTCTATGATATCACCATTATGTCACAAACTATGTTCCTCTTCCACGTCATCGTGGTGGCATTATACCAGCCATGAAAACGAAAAAGCAAATC
Organism: Schistocerca piceifrons; assembly: GCF_021461385.2. Lineage (NCBI taxonomy): Eukaryota > Metazoa > Arthropoda > Insecta > Orthoptera > Acrididae > Schistocerca > Schistocerca piceifrons. The sequence goes on from NC_060138.1 coordinate 848,454,304, forward strand.
ACAGTGCAATATCTTACCTTTCATTAAAATGAAACAGCCAACCACACTCAAGGATTTTATTGGCCATTAAAACGAAACAGACCAGCCAGTATGTAGCCACTATCTTGATCACGTTCAAAAGTATCCGGACAATGTGAATTTTGCACCTTGCTCGAAAAATATTGGAATAATCATCAAAAATAAGCAAAAATTGTAAATATGGTTCTCGGGTGAGACGTCGGATGTCGTCGTGAAAATCCCACGATATTTCGTCAGCACAACTGCCCAACATCTGCAGTTGTACCCAACACACAACATGTAAGAAAAGATATTGACAGTACTGCTGTACATCGGCACTACAGCGGTCATCAAGAAAACGGATAGATCAAGGTTCTCTCACCACTTACAGTATTGCCAGTCAGTGATAATTTAAAATGTTAGAAAAAATTTCCATAATATTATACATCTCTGTTGTTAGTCTAAAATATGAAGCAGCACTTCAAAAGAAAATTATTGCGCCGTTACGAAAAAAGCAAAGATTAATATTACAAGATATTTTAAAGACAAATATTCTTTTTTACTTCAACTGTGTGAAAACAACCAGAAACTCTAACATATTTGGATTAAAAATATATATAGATGTTGTCAAAGTTTACAGATGCATGCAGTATGTATTTCATCATAAAAACATAAAGGTATTTGGAGATAAAAAAGTAAAATACCGCAAGAGGTGTGAAATTGTTTCGCCTGTGCAATTAAAAATGTCGTCGCTGATGCATTTGCGTTCTGCAGGATTTGGTAGAAACTTCCAGCGAGAAAGTTGTTATGAAAATTACAAAATTAATTTTGATAACATCTGAGACATCATTACTGTATCATATCACCTATGAACGAGATTTACTTGCAAGATACTCTGTATTCCGCAGTACGCAACGAGCTGCATGCTGCCACAAGATTCTTGTTCCGATGGGTTGCTTCAAAATGACGTAGAATATTCCCTACCGCCCAAAGGTAAATTTTCGCCTCTTGCAGACTCTTCGTCACTACACGCATCACCCGAAACACTTATATTTGCTATACAAAGGTTCTTTTGACGTATTTCAGTCACTATTTCCCTTGGAGTCGAACCAGGTATAATCCAAGGTAAAAAGAAGAACGACGCACCTGAGCGGAACTGGAATAGGTGGACGTGACGTTCATGTAAAGACATATAAATGATCACAATTTCAGAAAAAATTGGACGATTTATGAAGAGAAAGAGCTTCACAAATTGAGCAACTTAATGATGCGTTGAACCACCCCTGGCCCTTATGCCAGCAATTATTCGGCTTGGCATTGATTGAAAGAGCCGCTGAATGTCCTCCTGAGGGATATCCAACCAAATTCCGCTGAATGTCCTCCTGAGGGATATCGTACCAAATTCTGCCCAACTGATGCTTAAATCATCAAAATTCCGATCTGGTAGGTGGACCCTGCCCATAATGCTCCAAAGGTTCTCAAATGGAGAGAGAATTAGCGATCTTTCTGGTCAAGTTAGGGTTTCACCAGCACGAAGACGAACAGTAAAAACTCCCGCCATGTTCGGGCGGGCATTATCTTGCTGAAATGTAAGCCCAAGATGGGTTCCCGTGAAGGGTAACAAAACGGGGCGTAGAATATCGTCGACATACCGATGTGCTGTAAGAGTGCCTTGGATGACAACCAAAGGGTCCTGCTGTGAAAAGAAATGGCATCTCAGACTATCACTCATTGTTGTCGGGCCGTATGCCGGGTGACAGTCATGTTGGCATGCCACAGCAGTCTGTGGCGTCTTCAGACGCTTCTTCGCTGGTCATCAGGACTAAGTTCGATGAGGGACTCGTCATTGAAAGCACTTCTCCTTCAACCAATGAGATTTTTCCTGAAACTGTAATCATTTGTTTGCCAGTACATGTAAGTTGCATCTAATGATTTCCGCCCCATTTGGGTAATTCCTCCGTGGTGCATCTTTTTCTTTTGTCATAGAGTGTATGTTTTGTCTAAGTGAGTCACAGGAGTATAATCCTCCATATGCACCAAACGCATAATCCACAAGAAGGTATTTATTTTATTTATTTACACGTCAAGTTCCATAGGACCAAATTGAGGAGCAAATCTCCAAGGTCATGGAACGTGTCAGTACATGAAATCACAAAATAAAAGTAATAATAGTTAAAATAAAATGTTTATGAACCCGAAAAAAGTCAATCCATAAGTTTAAGTAAACACAGTCAACAATACAATAAGAATCATCTTAATTTTTCAAGGAACTGCTCGACAGAATAGGAGTGACCCATGAGGAAACTCTTTAGTTTCGATTTGAAGGCGCGTGGATGACTGCTGAGATTTTCTGATTCGAGTGGTAGCTTACTGAAAATGGATGCAGCAGTATACTGAACACCTTTCTGAACAAGAGTTAAGGAAGTCCGACCCAGATGCAGGCTTGATTTCTGCAGAGTATTAATTGACTGAAAGTTGCTTATTTTTGGGAATAAGCTAATATTGTTAACAAGAAGTGACAGTAAGGAATATATACATATATATATATATATATCGAGAGGCCAATGCCAAAATACTCAGACTTGTGAATAGGGATTGACAAGAGGTTCGTGAACTTATACCACCTATTGCTCAAACCGCCTATTTCTGAGCCAAAAATATCCTTTTAGAATGGGAAGGGCTACCCCAAATATAATACCATTCGACATAAGCGAATGTAAATAAGGAAAGTAGACTAATTTTTGTGTTGAACGATCACTCACTTCAGATACTTTTCGAATAGTAAAAATGGCAATATTAAGTCTTTGAACAAGATCCTGAACATGGGCTTTCCATGACAGTTTACTATCTATCTGAACACGTAGAAATTTGAACTGTTCTGTTTCACTAATCATATGTCCATTCTGTGAAATTAAAACGTCAGGTTTTGCTGAATTGTGTGTTAGAAACTGTAAACAGAGTCTTACCGTTATTTAGCGTTAGTTTATTTTCTACAAGCCATGAACTTAGTTCATGAACTGCACTATTTGAATCCGAGTCAATGTGGCACACAACATACTTTACTACCAAGCTAGTGTCATCAGCAAACGGAAATATTTTACAGTTACATGTAATACTAAATGACACATCATTTATATAAAGAAGGAACAGGACTGGCTCCAACACTGATGCTTGGGGCACCCCCCACTTGACCGTACCCCACTCAGACCCCACAGCCATTGTCAACATTGTGAATAATGACCTTTTGCTGTCTGTTGCTAAAGTAAGAGGTGAACCAATTGTGAGGTACTCCCCATATTCTGTAATGGTCCAACTTCTGGAGCAATATTTTGTGATCAACACAATCAAATGCCTTAGTTAAATTAAAAAAATATGCCTAGCGTTCGAAACCTTTTGTTTAACCCATCCAGTACCTCACAGAGAAAAGAGTGTATAGCATTTCCAGTTGTTAAACGACTTCTAAAGCTGAACTGTACAGTTGATAGCAAATCGTGTGATATAAAATGATCAATTATGCTTAGATACATAGTCTTTTCAATAACTTTAGCAAACACTGATGGCATAGAAATAGGTCTAAAATTGTCTACATTATCCTTTTCTCCCTTTTTATAAAGTGGCTTTACTACTGAGTACTTAAATCGTTCGGGAAACTGACCATTTCTAAAGGAAAAATTACAAATATGGTTAAATACAGGGATAACACGTGCGGCACAGTACTTTCATATTTTGTAGGCACTCCATCATATCCATTCGAGTCCATAGTCTTCAGTGATTTAATTATTGACTCAATCTCCCCCTTGTCTGTATCAAAGAGGAGTATTTCAGACATCAGTCTCAGAAAGGCATTTGCCAAGTAAGTTAAATGATTCCCTGCAGAAACTAATTTTTTTATTTAATTCACCAGCAATGATCAGAAAATATTGTTAAATACTGTACATATATCTGATTTATCAGTAACAGAAATATTTTTACTATGAACTGACTTGATATAATCGACCTTGTGCTGCTAACCAGACACTTCCTTCACATCTAACCATATGATTTTAATTTTAACCTGTGAATCAGCTATTCTGTTTGCATGTCACATACTCTTTGCCTTTCTAAAAACATTTTTAGCATCTTACAATACTGTTCGCAATGGGCTAGTATAGCTTGATTGTAACTACTTATAACATTATGATATAATTTCCACTTCATTCTACATGATATCCTTATCCCACTAGTCACCCACCCAGGTTGCCTATTACTCCTAGTTCCCCGTTTAGAACGTTCTAATGGAAAGCATGAGAAATGTGTTACGGAAAGCATTATACTTATCATCTATGTTATTGGCACTATAAACATCCTGCTACTCTCGTTCCTTGACAAGGCTTAAAAAACTCTCTATTGCTGTTGGATTAACTTTTCTACATAGTTTGTAATTATATGCGGCATTTGTTTGAGTACAGAAACCATTTAGTGTTAAAATTTGTGCATCATGGTCTGAAAGGCCATTCATCCTTTTACTAACAGAATACCCATCTAGTAATGAAGAATGAATAAAAATATTGTCTATGACTGTGCTACTGTTACCCTGCACCCTTGTTGGAAAAAACACAGTCTGCATCAGATCATATGAATTTAGGAGATCCTTCTTCTTGCACCATCATATATAAAATTTATATTGAAGTCACCATATATAACTAATTTCTGGTACTTCCTACAAAGTGAATCAAGAACCCTCTCAAACTTGAGCAGAAATGCTCTGAAGTCAAACAACAAATAGAAGTTTCGTTTCACTAAATTCAACTGCCCGTGCATAACATCCAAATATCTGTTCAGTGCAGCGCCATGATACCTCTATGGACTCAATGGAATACTGTTTTTTACGTATGTAGTCTCTCCCCCACCACTCAAGAAACTTGAAAAACAGCGAGCTAATCTGTACTCTGGTAAAGGAAGCCTCTGAATTGTCAAATTATTTAAGTAGTGCTCCGATATACCAAATGTTTCAGAGGCAACATTTATAAGCAGTTCACTAACTTTATCTCTAATACCTCTTATATTTTGATGAAACATGCTAATTCCTTCTCTACTTGGAAACATTACATCCTCTGAAGGTGAGCCCTTAGTTAGAGGGACTTCCTTTAAGCTGGTATATCTCTCAGCTGATTTCAATCTAAAAAAGGTGCAGTTCTAGCACTAACTACTACTGGATTTTTTCCATGAGTGATTCCACCACCACCCGCTACACTGTCACCTATAAGCTTTGCCAGCCTCCCCTTCTCATACATATTGAGGTGCAGGCCATGGTGGCAATATTCCATCGTTCTGTAAGAAATTTGCGTACATTGTCTCGTTTTCTGGACAAAAAACCCGTATCATTGAGAAGGTGAAGAACGTATGTTTCCGAGCTCTCATACTCAAATTTGTATTATAATTCTACTCTTCTTCTTTTCCGACGCTACAACCCACGAAGGGCCCTGGCCTTGTAGACCCTGTCTTCTCCACTCAGCTTTCGACTTTGCCAGCCTCCTGCAGTTCTGCACCTCTGATCTTCTCAGACCCATCTCTATATCATACAGCCATCGCAGTATCGGTCTCCCCACTCAGCTGCTACACTCTGGCTCTGCGAATACCAACTTTTTGTACTCGTTGGTCTCCATTCTCGGCGCGTGTCCCAACCACAGTAACTTTCGTGCTTTTACATGTACACTGACTAGTGGTTACTTATAGAGTTCATACAGTTTTTCATTGGTTCTAATTCTCTAAGCACCTTTATTGTACACTATCCATCTATCTTCCGCAGTACTATGCGTTCTCATGCATCCAAGGCATTTCTGTCTCGTTGTGTTATTGTCCACTTTTCAGACCCATACCTAACAACAGGTTTTATGATTGTTTTGTAAACTGTCAACTTCAACTGCTTTGAGATGCCACAGGTTAAGGAACCTATAACAGCACCTGTTACCTTCAGGTATTCTTGCCTTTATCTCTGTTGGTACCATATTATCTTCGGTAACCGCTCCTCCCAAATACTTAAACTGATTTACTCTTTCAAGCCCTTCAGACTGCTCAACTTCTCTCCACCTTGCTTTGTTTCTGGTATTGATAGTATACATCTTTTTTCCTTAATTATGACCAAACCATGTAGAGCCGCTCACGTCCAAAACTACCTAGTTTTCCAGCAGATATTCTCTGTTGGTCCCAAGCATGACTATGTCATCCGTAAAAGCCATATTCTGAATAGTTCTGTTGAAAATAGTATCATATGCTTTGCTTGGAGTGACTGACACAGAATCTTCTTGCATAAGGCCTTGAAAGGTCAGAAAGTTATTGAAATACTTGCCATTAGTTTTTATTTTGCAGCTGGTGTTGCTTAAAAACATTGTAACGTGTCTTACTACACTAATGGCCGTTAAAATTGCTACACCACGAAGATGACGTGCTACAAAATCGAAATTTAACCGACAGGAAGAAGATGATGTGATATGCAAATGATTAGCTTTTCAGAGCGTTCACACAAGGTTGGCGCCGGTGGTGACACCTACAACGTGCTGACGTGAGGAATGTTTCCAACCGATTTCTCATACACAAACAGCAGTTGACCGGCGTTGTCTAGTGAAACGTTGTTGTGATGCCTCGTGTAAGGAGTAGAAATGCGTACCGTCACGTTTCCGACTTTGAGAAAGGTCGGATTGTAGCCTGTCGCGATTGCGGTTTATCGTATCGCGACATTGCTGCTCGCGTTGGTCGAGATCCAAAGACTGTTAGCAGAATATGGAATCGGTGGGTTCAGGAGGGTAATACGGAACGCCGTGCTGGATCCCAACGGCCTCGTATCACTAGCAGTCGAGATGACAGGCATCTTATCCGCATGGCTGTAACGGATCTTGCAGCCACGTCTCGATCCCTGTGTCAACAGATGGGGACGTTTGCAAGACGACAACCATCTGCACGGACAGTTCGACGACGTTTGCAGCAGCACGGACTATCAGCTCGGAGACCATGGCTGCGGTTACCCTTGACGCTGCATCACAGACAGGAGCGCCTGCGATAATGTACTCAACGACGAACCTGGGTGCACGAATGGCAAAACGTGATTTTTTCGGATGAATCCAGGTTCTGTTTACAGCATCATGATGGTCGCATCCGTGTTTGGCGACATCGCGGTGAACGCACATTGGAAGCGTGTATTCGTCATCGCCATACTGACGTATCACCTGGCGTGATGGTATGGGGTGCCATGGGTTACACGTCTCGGTCGCCTCCTGTTCGCATTGACGGCACTTTGAACAGTGGACGCTACATTTCAGATGTGTTACAACCCGTGGCTCTACCCTTCATTCGATCACTGCGAAACCCTACATTACAGCAGGGTAATGTACGACCGCATGTTGCAGGTCGTGTGCTGGCCTTTGTGGATATAGAAAATGTTCGACTGCTGTCCTGGCCAGTACATTCTCCAGATCTCTCACCATTGAAAACGCCTGGTCAGTGGTGGCTGAGCAACTGGCTCGTCACAATACGCCAGTCACTACTCTTGATGAACTGTAGTATCGTGTTGAAGCTGCATGGGCAGCTGTACCTGTACACGTCATCCAAGCTCTGTTTGACTCAATGCCCAGGCGTATCAAGTCCGTTATTACGGCCAGATGTGGTTGTTCTGGGTACTTATTTCTCAGGATCTATGCACCCAAATTGCGTGAAAATGTAATCACATGTCAGTTCTAGTATAATATATTTGTCCAATGAATACCCGTTTATCATCTGCATTTCTTCTTGGTGTAGCAATTTTAACGGTCAGTAGTGTAGCTTTGGTGAAATGTCGATATCCGGATAACACCATAAAGCTGTTTTAAAGTCCACATGCAGTTGATGAACTGTTATACAGTTGATGAACTGTTGTACTGAATCCTAACACTTTCCGTTATTAACATCTGATACGTTGTTGCTGTTTTCTTCCTGAAGCCGGCCGGCCGTGGTGGCCGAGCGGTTCTAGACGCTACAGTCTGGAACCGTGCGACCGCTACGGTCACAGGTTCGAATCCTGCCTCGGGCATGGATGTGTGTGATGTCCTTAGGTTAGTTAGGTTTAATTAGTTCTAAGTTCTAGGCGACTAATGACCTTAGAAGTTTAGTCGCGTAGTGTTCAGAGCCATTTGAACCATCTTCCTGAAGCCGCTCTGGTATTCCCCAACCATGGCTTCTGCATGTGGTCGTAATTTCTTGTTCAATATCTTAACAAGCATTTTGTGGGCGGCATTCACCTGTGCTATTCCTCTATTGTTATGGGAAATTGTTCTATTGCTCTTTCGTGCATTGGTATAATAGTGGATGTGTTCCAGTTTGTTGGCATTTCTTCACTTCTCCATAGTTTCCGAGCCAGTCCATGCATCTTCTTTAATAACTCTATACCACCATACTTGAATATTTACCTTTGTGTCTTATCTTACAATTTTATATTGTATTTAGGTAGTATTACTTGTAACTGTATATAAAGCAGAACGAATTCACAGAACAAAGCATAACAGAAATAGCGAATTGCGAAGATAGACCAGCCGGTACCTGATACAGCACCACTGCAGGGCCAGGGACAGAGTTGGATGAGGTGCAAGTGGCGACTCTGAGCAATTTGCTTTTGTAACAGCGACTGTAGTGATCTAACTTACAGATTACGCAGTTCTTGTCTACGAGCTCAGGTCGATCTCTGTACCACACGTGGTATAACGTACAATGGGCCCTTCCTTGGAACATCGAAAATTTTATTTGTTTTCTTATCTTGTATTGTTCATGTATATTAACGATCCAAGGCTTAAAATTGTTGGAAGGTTCTGGGGCTGCAAGGTTATGGGTCTTACAGCTCGTCCAGATATCGCTATACGCATACGAACGTCGCGAGCAATAATATCAGCGAGTAGTAAGAACAAATAAAACTGCAAATTTGACTGCAACAACGATCTGTGTTAGTACCTGGAGAAGCTGCTTTCACCCTAATGTTACTAGAAAATGCCGTCAGAACGAAGTATCTTCATGAAACTCGATGCTAGCGCGAAACTCTATTGCAGTTGACAAATGAAGAACTTTAGAGACGCCATATTGGATTTTTGTTTTCGTACTAAAACTTATGAGTTAATGACAGCGGAAACGAAGGAAGATTAGGGCTTAACGTTCCGCCGATATCGAGGCCATTAGAGATACGGAAATCGCTCGAAATGTGCCAAGAATGGGGAAAGAAATCTTCCGTGCCCTTTCAAAAGCACCATCCTGACATTTAACTGGAGTGGTTTAGGGAAATCATGGAAAACGTAAAGCTGGATGCCGGACACAAATCTGAATTGGTGTCCTGAATGCGCCACTTCGCTCGGTGTTACGATAGTGTACCGTTTTAAGGCAATGGTACATTTAAAATTGGTAACAAACACGCATAGTATGACTTGCTATAATTAAATGTCAGTTAATAACATATCAGCGGTAAAAGACTCAAGGAGATCGTAAGATTAAAGATAATTTCTGAAGCAGTATGACAGTAGTGTAATGGGTAGGGGCCTGGAGCTACGAAGTAGAAAGAAGTAGGTTCGCGTCCTGATATATTCTAATATTAGTACATCTCCGCATTTGGAAAAGATTTCAAGACTTTCCTTTTAATTTAATAGAAGTACGTTCTGCAGTATTCGATGTTATTTACATATAACGGTGTTCAAGAGAGAGTGAGTTTTTCCGAAGGTAAGAGCACAGCTTTAGTTGGTGCACGCAGCTATTTGTCGCAAACAAAATTATAAATTTCCTGTTTCTCGAAGCTGTCAAATTTTAATTTTGCTGTGAGTGAAACGAGCAGTAATTACATTTACATTCTTGCTTGTCACAAATATTTGGCTGTTATTTTCCGCGACTGCTACGGTCGCAGGTTCGAATCCTGCCTCGGACATGGATGTGTGTGATGTCCTTAGGTTAGTTAGGTTTAAGTTGTTCTAAGTTCTAGGGGACTGATGACCTCAGATGTTAAGTCCCACAGTGCTCAGAGCCATTTGAACCATTTGTTATTTTCCGAATACGCCGTGATTTCCGACAGTCCAAACAAAATTATAAATTTCCTGTTTCACGAAGTTGTCAAATTTTAATATTGCTGTGAGTGAAACGAGCAGTAATGACATTTATATTCTTGCTTGTCACAAATATTTGCTTTTATTTTCGGAATACGTCCCGATTTCCGACGGTCCACTCAGACATCTTACTTCTGTAAAACTCGATTCTACCAAGAAACCTGATAGCAGTCGACAAATTTGCTGGGCAAGTACATATCATTCTGACGTCACTTCTCCCATTTAGTGTGCCGCGGACAGCAAGATTTGGAGGCAGAGTCGTTGGCAAGTGGTCCTAGCGAACAATTGTACGAGTCAATCGCGAGAATTTTATTTTGAGATGGTTTGGTTGTCAATGCTAAGAAAATTGGTCTTGTCAAATGGTTCAAGGATTATTTAAATTCCTAATCAGATAGCTCATTTAAGAGCAGTATTCGGAGAAGTGTAGTTATAGTAGGAAAATCTAACAGGAATAAGAAATACATATGTTTTTGGATGCGGTTCGCCTTTAGCAAAACATTTTTTTTGTTTGCTAAAGGCGGACCCCATCCAGAAACATATGTATTGTTAAAGCAAACACAGACAAAAGAGCTTCAACCTCAAGATGGAACAAGAAATTGTTATTTTCAATCAGAAACGTTGTGTAAGAAAATTAAAGCAGTTTCTTAATTCGTACCGTACCCTACAAGAATTATTCGGAAAATAAGGTCCCTATCACTATAATTAATCGAATGTCGTGCCAACACTGAGAAACACATGTATACTGACCCACGAAATGCCTTACTCGTCAAACGATGACATTTGCATTGGTATTGCCGCAGTGTGCTGTTTACAATATCAGTTCAAAATCTTTGAAATAGTTTATCAGATCGGCGACTGTGAAATACGGTAAGTGATTTGGTTTTTGACAAATGGTTCAAATGGCTCAGAGCACTATGGGACTTAACTTCTGAGGTCATCAGTCCCCTAGAACTTAGAACTACTTAAACCTAACTAACCTAAGGACATCACACACATCCATGCCCGAGGCAGGATTCGAACCTGCGACCGTAGTGATCGCGCAGTTCCAGACTGTAGCGCCTAGAACCACTCGGCCACCTCGGCCGGCGGTTTTTGACAGCAAGGAACGTTGCAGAAACGGAATTTCATCGACGAAGAAGAGGGTGAGAACTTTCGAGAACGGCCGTGAAAGTGTGCATGATGAAGCGCGATGAGGCCGATCATCAGTGATCTCAGAACATTTGATCAAAGCCGTGGACGAAAAGGTTCGTGAAGATTGGCGATGCACAATTTTAAATTTATCATTGGAATTTCGGAAAATGGATAGAACAATTTGTACAAATTTGTCTCTGAAAAATTGCAGCTTCGCGAACTGTGTGCAAGCTGGGTTCCCAGTCTGTCATTGTGGACGAGACGTGGATTTCTTACATGACTCCAGAGTCTAAACATCAGTCATTCGAATGACATCACGAGTCTAAGTCAAGGACAGGCAGACAATCTCAACAAGCAAGGCCGTGGAGCCAGGTTTTAGACCAATTGTGTGATTGGATTGAAGAGTTCCTAGACAACAGAACGCAGCATGTCATTCTCAATGGAGAGAAGTCTTCCGAAGTAAGAGTGATTTCAGGTGTGCCGCAGCGGAGTGTCGTGGGACCGTTGCTATTCACAATATACATAAATGACCTTGCGGATGACATCGGAAGTTCACTGAGGCTTTTTGCGGATGATGCTGTGGTATGTCGAGAGGTTGTAACAATGGAAAATTGTACTGAAATGCAGGAGGATCTGCAGCGAATTGACGCATGGTGCAGGGAATGGCAATTGAATCTCAATGTAGACAAGTGTAATATGCTGCGAATACATAGAAAGAAAGGTCCCATATCATTTAGATACAATATAGCAGGTCAGCAACTGGAAGCAGTTAATTCCATAAATTATCTGGGAGTACGCATTAGGAGTGATTTATAATGGAATGATCATATAAAGTTGATCGTCGGTAAAGCAGATGCCAGACTGAGATATATTGGAAGAATCCTAAGGAAATGCAATCCGAAAACAAAGGAAGTAGGTTACAGTACACTTGTTCGCCCATTGCTTGAATACTGCTCACCAGTGTGGGATCCGTAACAAATAGGGTTGATAGAAGAGATAGAGAAGATCCAACGGAGAGCAGCACGCTTCGTTACAGGATCATTTAGTAATCGCGAAAGCGTTACGGAGATGATAAGACTCTGCAGGAGAGACGCTCAGTAGCTCGGTACGGGCTTTTGTCAAAGTTTCGAGAACATATCTTCGCCGAGGAGTCAAGCAGTATATTGCTCCCTCCTACGTATATCTCGCGAAGAGACCATGAGGATAAAATCAGAGGGATTAGAGCCCATACAGAGGCATACCGACAATCCTTCTTTACACGAACAATACGAGACTGGAATAGAAGGGAGAACCGATAGAGGTACTCAAGGTACCCTCCGCCACACACCGTCAGGTGGCTTGCGGAGTATGGATGTAGATGTAGATGGTGGCCTTCTGAGATCTGGAGTTTTAATGCTGCATGACAATGCCAGACCCGATTCTGCCATTCACACCTAAAATCTGATCAGATCTTTTGAATTGGACCAGATTCCACTCACCGTACAGTCCACACTTAGCGCCGAGCGGCTTTCGCTTTTCCGTTGGCTGGAGGATCATTCCGGCGGCAAGTACCTCGCGACAGGTGACGGTGAAAGAAGCAATTAAAGACTGGGTATCCTCACAGGCGGCAGACGTCTATAATTTAGCGTTACGAAAGCTTGTAGAACATTATGACAATCGTTAAAACAAGTATGAAAACTATGAAGAAAAATAGAGAAGCAAGTAAGGAATTAAATAAAAACACTTTTTGAAAAAAATCTGTGTTCTTTTATGTTTTATAGGAAACTGGACATTACTTTCCGAATAACTCTCGTGCTTGAGGACAAGAGAGAAAGAAGAGATATACGAGCTGGCAAGCAAAGTAAGTATAGCGGAAGGAGCACTATAAGCCCTCTGTCTAGTTATACAGCTCATTTAAAGTGTACTTGAAAGTACGGTACTGGATAAAACTTTCTTATATATGATGTCGGAATGTTAGGGCGGGCTACTAGCTTCTGTATACAGGTTTGGATTTTTCCCACACGCTCCATCGTGGTGTATTGTACGAGGGAAGTCAAAAAGTAAAGAGCCTTTTGATAAAAGGAATAGTTATTGTAATGGTAGAAAACTGAGTAAAAAAGTAAAGGGACTCTTGATGAAAGGAATAGTTATTCTAATGACAGAAAACTGAAACATATATTATTTTTCTACATAATATCAGTGTGCTTCAACGTGCTATGTCCAACGTCTCATTAAGTTTTTTGATTCCATCGGAAAAAAATATTTTTTGGTTGCACCTCTAACCAATTTTGCAGCGCATCAATAAATTCTGCATCGGTTGCCAATCTTCCTACCCTGAACGCTTCCTTAAATGGTCCAAATGTACGGAAATCGCTTGGAGCCAGGTCTGGACTGTATGGTGGGTGTTCCAGCAAATCGAATCCCAACTGCTTTATTGTATCGACTGTCCGTTTGGCAGTACGTGGCCGAGCGTTATCTTGCTGCAGGATGACACGTTTTTGCAGTTTTCCGCGACTTTTGGATCTGATTGCAGGTTTCAGTTTAGTCCGCAACACGCTACAATAGTTCTCACTGTTCACAGTTTCGCCTCTTGGGGTGAAATGAACGACTACCACACCTTCCACGTCTCAGAATAGTGTGAGACTAATCTTACCAGCTGATAGTTGACGCTTCAATTTCTTAACTTCTGGTGATGATAGATATTTCCAAACCATGCTCGCAGACTTACTTTCCGGTTCGTGACGATGCGTCCACGTTTCATCTACAGTAGGGATATGCTTTAAAAATCCATCTCCCTCGCGATGATAACTAGACAAATGTTTACGAGAGACTTCCATCCTTTGCGCCTTATGCCACGCTGACAATTCTTTCGGTACCATCTTGCACATACTTTCCAAAAATTTAACATGTTGGGTAAGATGGAATACGTTGAACCATGATTGATATGTAAAGTATTGGCGATTTCGTCCACTATGATTCGTCTGTTTTCCATCACCACACCCTCCACGACGTCCAAATTGTCCTCATTTGTTGACGATCTTTCCTGATCACATGGAGATGTTCTTCCCCGTCTGAAGCGCTCTATCCATTCGAAGATCTTCCTCAGCGATAAACAGCTGTCACCATACTGCTCTTGCATTCGGCGAATAATTTCCGCAGGTTTAACACCTTCCGCAAACAAAAAGCGAATCAGTGCCCCCATCTCCTCCCTGGTGCAGATCGACAGTAGAGCTGTCATGTTTCATGGCCTGCCACAATGCAGCTACTAAAGTGCGCGTCATTTATGTTGGCGGCCGAGTTTAGGTTCGTTCTGCGCATCTGACGTCACAAAACACAGTCAGCCAATGAACAGAGAACGACGTTGCCACATCTCGATTGCAGTGCAGAGCATGGACGAGTGTCTTCAGTTTTAGAAACGTTCAGTCATAAATAAAGTAATAGAACAAAAGCAATGTCTTGATAGCAGACATTCTTTTATAGAAAGTTTGGAAAAAGCATTCTTTATACCAATTGCTTCATATTCTATTAATTAATTAAACCAAACAAGCAATAAGACTCCTAATTCAGGCGATAGCAAGGAAAGGTGTTTGTATCACTCTCACGAACCGTTTTTTCGCAAGAACAGCGGTAATTGTTTATTTCCTATTGTACTTCGACGAAGCATGAGTAATTCATAGTCATACCAACAGTGTTTGTCACTATTTTGCGTGACGTGTTGTAGTCCTCATGGCGCTGTGTAGTCGGACGAGGTGCCTTAACTTCATGGTTAAGATGTTGGGCTGCTACGCGAAAGGTGCTTTATATTTTCACTATTTGAAAACAATATCGAAGTGCCTTACTTCACGAATTATATTCGTTTGAATGCAATTTTTTGAAATTTCTAGTGCTTTGTCTCTTCATTAACCCTTTCGCTGCTGCAGACACGTGCTCGCCGCATTCCGCGCTGTGCGCGATTTTGTCATCACTGCACTGCTCGCCTGTGCAGACACATGGTGTTCACACTGCTTTGACACACTTATCATTCGATTTCACAAAAACTATTTGGCCCAAAAATTTGATTTTTACACGTCTTCTTGACTGATACCATCCCCCCATAAATGACTTAATTTTGTTTCGATATTCAACGCAGTTATTATGCAGCATTAAATGTAGTAAACCATTGCACGAAATTTTGAAGAGTTTGCAGAGGTAGAAGTCCATAGCGTATACTTTCCGTATGGTCGATTTTAGTTGCCACAATGTTGAGAATGAAATGTGGACAAGATACCTAAATTTCATATAAAATTTACTGTATAACAATATCTCATTTAATTTAAGTACCACATAGGTGTCGTATGTAACATTGAGAAATATTCCATCATTCGCGACTGTAATAAAAGTATTATTTATACCGGACGCGTTTGGCTTTATTTTAAAGCACTTCAATCAAGGAAAGGTATGGCACATACACAATGGTACTCATGTTCTCTTTCTTGTTTTTGTTCCACAGTCGCAGTTTTACCAATGGTACTGAAATATATTCCTCTTCTGCAACTGTAATAAGGGGCTTATTTAGGCCAGACGCGTTTCTCTCTTTTGAAGCATCTTCAGTGGACAGTATTTTGTCTCCTCCATTGCCAAATCACCTTTCGTAGTTTTGTGCTGCGGTAAGACAATATTCAACGTCTGTGTTGGCAGATCAGCGTTTTAGCAAATAAATGATGTTTGTGTGTGCCACACACAAAAATTATATTTGACGTAGCTCAGAGCACTTCACTGATAGACGGTATATTCAAGTCCTAATGTTTTTGTAAGTCCACAGTTTTGTTTAATGTATTTTGTCTACTTCCTTTTGATTGATTGAAGTGCTTTAAAATAAAGCCAAACGTGCTCAGTGTAAATAAAACTTTTGTTACAGTCGCGAAAGACGGAATATTTCTCAATATTACATACGACACCTATGTGGTACTTAAATGAGCTATTGTTATACAGTAAATTTTATATGAAATTTAGGTATCTTGTCCACATTTCATTCTCAACATTGTGGCAACTAAAATCGACCATACGGAAAGTATACTCTATGATCTTTTACCTCTGCAAACTCTTCAAAATTTCGTGCAATGGTTTACTACATTTAATGCTGCATAATAACTGCGTTGAACATCGAAACAAAATTAAGTCATTTATATGGGGGGAAGGTATCAGTCAAGAAGATGTGTAAAAATCTAATTTTTGGGCCAAATAGTTTTTGTGGAATCGATTGATAAGAGTGTCAAAGCAGTCAGAACACGATGTGTCTGCACAGGCGAGTAGTGCAGTGACAAAATCGCGCACAGCGCGGAATGCAGGGAGCACGTCTTTGTAGCAGCGAAAGGGTTAATGCGGCCGTGGTGGCTTTACTTCATGAACTGCCCGCTCCCCCCTAAACGTAAGCTTGCGAACTATGCTATACTATGGCGCTGCTTCTATTGGCGCGTGCGTCGTGTGCAACTGGCAACGCAGCAATCTCCCGCATCTGGGCGGGCATGCGCGAGCCGCCAAGATAAAAGAATTGAACTATAGCGTGAGAATAAGAATGACACGTATAGAATTGTTGCAGACGACAGTACTTCAGCTCTGGATACTAGCAGTGATACCAGAATTGCTACAGCTTGGATAAATCAGTTTGAAGATAAATCGCTTCAGCCAAAAGTACTTTATTTATAAGCAGACCGGTTTCGCAGCATTACAGTGTTTTGATCAGAAAAGAGAATGGGATGACACAGCGTTGTTAGGCAGCTACATAGCGAAAAATTTCTGACTATGAGCGCTGGGTCATCCTATTCCCTTTTTTTTGATCAGAAGATGACTAGATTTTATTGCACCTGACGATGCAGCTATAATGCTGCGAAATCGGTCGTGCTTATAAATAAAGTACTTATAGCTTAAGCGATTGTATCTTCAAAATCAATGAGTGGCTTCAGCTGGGTGTGGCGTATTTGAAGCAACTTGTGCATTCGCTTCCTCGTCAAACAGACCGTTATCAAGGCTACAAGTGGTGTTTCGCGACATTAGGATAACGTTTCCCGAAGGGGACAAGTGCTTTGTTCAGCGTGCTTATATTTTTAAGAAACTCTATCCCTCCAACACCTTGGTCACATAGGCCACAATTAACAGGCCCCTTCTTCCCTTGTATTTCCTATTTAAGATTGTGTATCTGATTGCCTTTCGTTTCGTGCTTTTTACAGTCATTGTCATTCTCTGTTTTCACTATTATGACGCTCTAGAGTTAAGTCTAGATGTCCAGACAGGCATCTGAACTCCATTCTTCTCTAATACCAGATCAATCTCCTAACCGCTGCTCCAACTCGAACAGATTGTCGAGCTATCAGAAATAAGCATATATAGGTAGAGATGTCAGAAGGAAACCGCTCATAAATGAAGTAAATAGAAAGAGGAGACTGTAGATTGCAATAAATTACGGCAACGAAGGCTAATCTCGGTGGGATGTGTTTTCTTTATCGATGACATAAAGTTATATCGCGTAACATGTGCTGCAAGCATGAAATGAACAATAGAAATATGCAACGTAATCTAACAATATCGGTGACAGCAATGGCGTTGTGTCTCATCTGAGGGAGTTGGAGAAAAATTATACCGGTTGATGCTGATATGACAAAGAATCTGTGTAAAAGTGCAGAAGAATTGTCCACTAGAGAAACATACGAATATTATCAGGATAACAATGAAAAAAACGCAGCTTTTTTTGCGAAACTGGGAATCTTATTAGTGTCCCAATGTTTGTACACACCGAATGGTCAGAAACAGTCTGAAAAGCTTGCAAGGGCGTTGCAGCGTAGGCTTTGCCGGGATATAATTTAATTGTTAAGAAACAAATTCGATACGTTGCGTCATTTCCGAGTTAATTACCATTGAAGTTAGTTAGTCAGGCCTTTGCACGCGCAAATTCAAGCAGCCCACCACAGATGGTGTCGCCAAATGAGTTATTCGTTGGGTTTCCTAAAACCGAAAAAAAGAGCGACACAAAAGTTGAAACTGGGACGGTAGTAAGAAATAAGAATCGAACACGAGCCAAAGGCTATGAGAATAACTGACACTAATTCTGTCTAGCGAGCCGCTTGATGAGCCGCTTGAATTTTCGCTCGCAACGGCCTGATTGGCTAACTTCAATGCTAATTAACTCGCAAAATGCACAACTTTTTTTCTTAACAATTATTATTCAGTACAATATAGTCTGCAATAACATTAGAAACTTTTCAGACTGTTGTCCAGCGCTCTGTAGATCATGCCATATGTCCTGTAACGACCCCTCGGAGCTATTACACGTGGGTAAAGTGTCCTTAGAAAAACTGGCTATCGCTGTATGTGGTGTTCAGTGCTCTCTACGAAATCTATTTCCATTGTTCATACGAAGAAAACTGTTATCGGCGCAGTTGTAATTCAGGTATTTGAACTAGGTACAATTAATAAAACCATAGAACTTTTGTAACGAAGTATAAAGGCCAATGGCATCGAAAGTGAATGTACTACGCTCACGCTCGACCAATGCCCATTATTCGTCAGTGATACTAGCTGATAGCCCTATTCACACAGTTACTTCCCATGACTCAAATTGCTGGACTTGGCTGTTTCGTTATTTTTGCTTTTCTGTGCCCAGAGTCCCGCTCATAACTCCAGCTCCAACGGAAGCTTTATATGCAGAGTATACAGGGTCGACAAAATGTGGGAACACCGCGACAAATGAATGCTTGAAAATAAATGCAGATGTTAGCCAAGCCCGCAGATTGCGCTGTTGTACTTGACCACGAACGGCATCTGTGCAGTGTCCTCAGTACGTTGCAAGAGTCAGTCGTTGTCAGAACAATGTTCTGTGTAATTGTGAGTGCATTATGTCGGAGCGAAGAGAATTCGAACGTGAGAAATACTGTTGACACTAGTACAGTGCGTCCTTCTGCAAATACGATAGCCGCAAGTGTTTGGTGTTTCATGAGGCACATAGGGAAAGCGGAAAAACATCATCCGCTAATTCACAACGCGGACGAAATTTTGTGTTGAGCGGTCGTAACGGACGGTCATTGACGAGAATTGTGACAAAAACTGAGAAGACGACAGCTGCGAGAGCCACCGCAGAATTGAATGTCGCACTCAAGACGCCTGTGAACACCAAAACAACTCGGAGGGAGCTCCATAAGCAAGGAACTGTAGGGAGAGATGGAGTTCCAAAACTGCTCATCAGTGATGCAAATGCCCGTGACAGGGCAGTACCGAAGCCATAAAACCTGGACTATGAAAGAAAGTCATTTCCTTGGATGAGTTATTTCACAGTGTTTCCAACTTCTGGCTGAGTTTACGTCCTAACAGTGAAACATGGAGGCGGTTCGGTGATGGTTTTGGCAGCTTTATCGTGGTATTCCATGGGCACCATAGATACTCTGCAAGGTCGCATTACTGCCAAGGTTCATGCGACCATTTTGGCTGATCAGGTCCGTCACATCGTACGACGTTTGTTTCCCAATCGAAATGCAGCCGTTCCAAGACGACATGACCCCTGTTCACACATCTCGCATCGATCAGGACTGGTTTTCTGAGTACGAGAATGAATTGTTGCGTGTCTGCTGACCACTATAGTCACCGTATCTCAATATTATTGAGCCTTTGTGGTCAACTTTGGAGCCGCGTGGGATTAGCCGAGCGGTCTAGGGCGCAGGAGTCATGGACTGTGCGGCTGGTCCCGGCGGAGTTTCGAGTTCTCCCTTGGGCATGGATGTGTGTATTTGTCCTTAGGATAATTTAGCTTAAGTAGTGTGTAAGCTTAGTGACTGATGACCTTAGCAGTTAAGTCCCATAAGATTTCACACACATTTGAACGTTTTTTTTTTTTTTTTTTTTTTTTTTTGGCAACTTTGGAGAGACGGTTGCGCGATCGCTATCCACCTCCAACATCGTGACCTGAACTTGCTCTATTTTGCAGTGACAATGCTACAAGATTCACTCGAAAACCATACAGGACCCGTATTTATCCATTCCTCGCTGACTGAAAGCTGTCTGGAACGCCTACTGTTTTCATACACCGTGTTAGGCATTAAAGTATGTTGCGTTATTTTTGTCCACCTCCTCTAGGCCGGCCGGAGTGGCCGAGTGGTTCTAGGCGCTACAGTCTGGAACCGCGCGACCGCTACGGTCGCAGATTCGAATCCTGCCTCGGGCATGGATGTGTGTGATGTCCTTAGGTTAGTAGGTTTAACTAGTTCTAAGTTCTTGGGGGCTGATGACCTCATAAGTTAAGTCCCATAGTGCTCAGAGCCATTTTTTGAACCTCCTGTAGGAGTAGATTCATTGATGCACTGTCTAAACGACCACAAGTCATGATACAATTCAGACAATCCATTCCTCATGTCAGGACATGTAATGTGGACGTCCAGTAAACTGTCCCCCTCTTAGGAAGTGTGCAAATAACATCATTCTAGTGGTAACAAATACACACTGAAGCGCTGAAGAAACTGGTATAGGCATGCGTATTCAAATACAGAGATATGTAAACAAGTAGAATAGGGCGCTGCGGTCGGCAAGGTCTATATAAGACGACAAGTGTCTGGCTCAGTTGTTAGATCAGTTACTGCTGCTACAATGGCAGGTTATCAAGATTTAAGTGAGTTTGAACGTGGTGTTATAGTTGGCGCACGAGCGACGGGACACAACATCCACGAGGTAGCAATGAAGTGGGTATTTTCCCCAACAACCATTTCACGAGTGTTCCGTGAATATCAGGAATCCGGTAGATCGTCAAATCTCCGACATCGCTGCGGCCGGAAAAGATCCCGCAAGAACAGGACCAAAGGGGACTGAAGAGAATTGTTCAAAGTGACAGAAGTGCACCCCCTCCGCAAATTGCTGCAGATTTCAATGTTGGGCCATCAATAAGTGTCAGTGTGCGAACCATTCAACGAACCACTCATGTACCCTTGAGGACTGCCTCACCTGGACCCGTCAACACTGACACTGAACTGTTGTTGACTGGAAACATGTTGCGTGGTCGGACGAGTCTCGTTTCAAATTGAATCGAGCAGATGGACGTGTACGGGTGTGGAGAGAACCTCATGAATCCATGGACCCTGCATGTCAGCAGCTGCTGGAGGCTCTGTAATGGTGTGGGGCGAGTGCAGTTGGAGTGATATGGGACCCCTGATACGTCTAGATACGGATCTGACAGATGACACGTACGTAAGGATCCTGTCTGATCACCTGCATCCATTCACGTCCATTGTGCATTCCGACTGACTTGGGCAATTCTAACTGGACAATGCGAGACCCCACACGTCCAGAATTGCTACAGAGTGGCTCCAGGAACGCTCTTCTGAGTTTTAAACACTCCGCTGGCCACCAAACTCCCCAGACATGAACATTATAGAGCGTATCTGGGATGCCTTGCAGTGTGCTGCTCTGAAGAGATCTCCACCCCCCTCGTACTCTTACGGATTCAAGAACAGCCCTGCAGGATTCATGGTGTCAGTTAACCTCCAACACTACTTCAGACATTAGTGGAGTCCACGCCACGTCGTGTTGCAACACTTCTGCGTGCTCATGGGGGCCCTACACTTTTTAGGAGAGTAATGCTGTAATTTAATAGTCGTGGCTGGATGCGACATAATTGCCTGTTACAAAGCTCACGAAGCTCAATAGTGTGAACCTTGCACATTGCCCCTTGAGATGACAAACACGTCAGTAATCGCACGGTGCAGTTACCTGCCGCCTTTTGTACGATCACGTAAGTGCAGTCGCAGTGGACTTTGGTCGGCGCTCCAAAGTTTGCTTAGCTCTACGTGGGTTCCGGCAGGGCACGCCTCTGTCGGCGTATCGTTGTTCATCGTTGTCAGTAGGCAGGCTAAGGTGTTGCGGAACTGTGCTGTTGTTACGTAAGGCAAACCTAGAAGTAGTTACGTCTTACTTTCATAGCCAGTGCTAGGGATCGCCTTATCAGCCGACTTTAACGTGAGTTTAGAGGCCGCTTTGCGGTAGCCACAATACACTGCTCTACATGTAAATTCACTATACCCATTGTGGATGGCGAACTGCAAGTGTCAATTAAATTAAAAATTTATGTGGGTATAGTATGCAACCAGTCGCCTTTTTAATTTTGATACGATTTATTTCTTGTATCATTTACTGGTTTTCAAGCCACTGTAGGCTCATCACCATATGGGGGTTATAATGGAGTCTAAGTACAGGCGCCGTAAGGAGGTGCGAATAACGTGGATATTTTCATCAGCAGCAGTTCATGCTTCTAAGTTCGCACCTCCACGGTCTCTCGATTCGGTTACCACTGAAACAGTCTAAATTGATTAATACATTAACTTTATTTTGAACAGACTGATATCACCCCTTCTTTCCTGAAGAAAAGGAAGCGCCATCCATCAGCGTGATCAAGAATGTGGTGTAATACCATCCCAAATGTGGTCGTCATTATATCTGAAGGTCGCAGGTTGCGTTGCGTCCAGGTATCATTTTCCGGATGAATAATTTACCAATGAAAGAAACTGCCTGCCTTTCCGTAAGATGTACGGTGAAAATCTTTTACACAAATTCACCTGCACTACTGGCCATTAAAATTGATTCACCACGAAGATGACGTGCTACAGAAGCGAAATTTAACCGACAGGAAGAAGATGCTGTGATATGCAAATGATTAGCTTTTCAGAGCATTCACACAAGGTTGGCGCCGGTGGCGGCAACTACAACGTGCTGACATGAGGAAAGTTTCCAACCGATTTCTCATACACAAACAGCAGTTGACCGGCGTTGGCTGGTGAAACGTTGTTGTGATGCCTCGTGTAAGGAGGAGAAATGCGTACCATCACGTTTCCGACTTTGAGAAAGGTCGGATTGTAGCCTATCGCGATTGCTGTTTATCGTATCGCGACATTGCTGCTCGCGTTGGTCGAGATCCAATGACTGTTAGCAGAATATGGAATCGGTGGGTTCAGGAGGGTAATACGGAACGCCGTGCTGGATCCGAAAGGCCTCGTATCACTAGTAGTCGAGATGACAGGCATTTTATCCACATGGCTGTAGCGGATCGTGCAGCCACGTCTCGATCCCTATCTCAACAGATGGGGACGTTTGCAAGACAACAACCATCTGCACGAACAGTTCGACGACGTTTGCAGCAGCATGGACTATCAGCTCGGAGACCATGGCTGCGGTTACCCTTGACGCTGCATGAGACAGGAGCGCCTACGGCGGTGTACTCAACGACGAACCTGGGTGCACGAATGGCAAAACGTGATTTTTTCGGATGAACCCAGGTTCTGTTTACAGCATCATGATGGTCGCATCCGTGTTTGGCGACATCGCGGTGAACGCACACTGGAAGCGTGTATTCGTCATGGCCATACTGGCGTATCACCCGGCGTGATGGTATGCGGTGCCATTGGTTACACGTCTCGGTCACCTCTTGTTCGCATTGACGGCACTTTGAACAGTGGACGTTACATTTCAGATGTGTTACGACCCGTGGCTCTACCCTTCATTCGATCCCTGCGAAACCCTACATTTCAGCAGGATAATGCACGACCGCATGTTGCAGGTCCTGTACTGGCCTTTCTGGATACAGAAAATGTTCGACTGCTGTCCTGGCCAGTACATTCTCCAGATCTCTCACCATTGAAAACGCCTGGTCAGTGGTGGCTGAGCAACTGGCTCGTCACAATACGCCAGTCATTATTCTTGATGAACTGTGGTATCGTGTTGAAGCTGCATGGGCAGCTGTACCTGTACACACCATCCAAGCTCTGTTTGACTCAATGCCCAGGCGTATCAAGTCCGTTATTACGGCCAGATGTGGTTGTTCTGGGTACTTATTTCTCAGGATCTATGCACCCAAATTTTGTAGAAATGTAATCACATGTCAGTTCTAGTATAATATATTTGTCCAATGAATACCCGTTTATCATCTGCATTTCTTCTTGGTGTAGCAATTTTAACGGCCAGTAGTGTAGCTGCCCAACACACTCACGATACGTCCACCCAGAATCAGGGACGGAAAGAGACAGATAGTTGAAGAGTGAATAAATTTGATCTCGCCTTGAGGAAACATTAGAAGGTAGATAATATTCGTCTTTCCTTTCGTACATATCTCCTTTTGTCGCGGGCATGTTTATATTGCATCTTTGCTCCGCATTTGACGTATTCTTTAAGGCTAAACCAAAATAAGATCTTTCACAATTGCTCCCCTACCGTACGTACACTGGCGTTGTCCGTGATTACCGAACGACAGTGTACAGTAGTGTTGCATTTTACAAATAAACCTAATATAAACAATCAAATTTCATATGTAAGTGTCACTTAAACTACTTTTTGGTCCGTCTTGGGATCAAATGCCTTAATCTGTCGCCAAGTTTATATCTTATTTATCCCCTGCACGTGTCAGCTTTTTTCATGTTACAATTAATTTACATGAATTTACAAAGTCCAGTTTATGTGCGGTCATAAGTGGCAAAGGGCATGTTTGAATTAGTGACTTTTGCTCCACGATTGAGGTGTAACCGCCATTCATAGTTTTTGCGGCCACATCTCCACACGTTAAATGGTGTTCGTTGTGCGCATGTCTTGCAGTATTATTGGTGCAGCCATGGAGAACAGTTCAGCCTCGGATCTATACGACGACTACAAACTGCACGATATGAAGACGGTATCTGTTCTTTCGTACATAACATCTTCATGTATATAGTTAAGGCTCACCGGCCATTTGACCATCTTCTTTGCGGATGCACACAAGTTGCCCGAACTCTTACGGAAATCTGTAAAGCCGCGAGTAATGAGTGTAATGGGCAGGGGCACTACAAATATAGTGCTGGACAATAAGGTGGGAATCTGGGTCTCACGGGAAGCGTGCCAGAGGTAAGTCCCTGCAGTCGCACTCTCCTCTGTGACTTCCGTGGCTCAGATGGATAGAGTGTCTGCCATGTAAGCAGGAGATCCTGGGTTCGAGTCTCGCTCCAGGCACACATTTTCAACTGTCCCCGTTGACGTATATCAACGTAGCTAAGGGTATTCATTTCATTGTATTGACTTAATTGTAAATTCAAACCATAAAGTTCCGACCATGGTTATATAGACCACGTGGTCCATCACATCTTTCAATGTCCAAAAGGTTATCCCGTATCATTGGCACCACATCGATAGCTCACCTTATTCCAGGTAAGTCTATAAATTACTTGTTTTCATTCCTCTTTCATAGTAAAATTCGGCGTTCAACGCCACTACAAAGAGCACTTAGAAAGTTTTCGTCATTATAGGCACACACAAGTTTGATCACTGCTTCAAACGAGTATGTATTCCTCATTTAACACACGCTGAATATACGATATGTGGGCAATGTTTCCTGCAGTCCCCTTTGATTTCACATATGTTAAACATCGTTTTCACAAACAGTTTTTCTTACATGCATTTGTACAAGTGCATAAGATTTTACATGACTTACGTAAATAAATTAAAATGTGAAGAAACTTTGCTCCTAGTAATTAGGCTTAAATGTCATTTTAATATTAGCTGACATGCGAGGTCTAATACATTACACTTATAGACAAGTTTTTACATAAAAATGTCACATCATTTTCGATGTTTCAATAACAATGTTTAAATGCAAGTGAGTAACATCTAAAAAGTCGTTTTCGCCTTCAAACGTCATAAGGCAACATTTCAATGACAAGTTATTTCATATTAATTCTCATTATTAATAGATCATTTATGTTTACAACTTTTATAATGAACTAGTACTCCCTTTAACTTTTAAACTCATTACATAATCTTTGTTTATATGAATAATTTGCAACATATGTTACATATCAGGACTGAAAATACAATATACATGTATGCAATCTGGTGATATGCATGAACTACTACAATCATCTCATTTAACTCAAGCGTTTGTAACTTCAGATTGCTAACGAAAGGAATAGATAACTTCACTCTCGCATTTCCAACAAAAGCAAGCACAACCGTGCTTATCCACGTCTCTCTCAAATCTACCAGGAGGTGTCTACAAATCTACAGCGCGTTATTATAAGAAATAGGAAGAAGCATTTATCATCTCCAGCTGAAATCCATCGTTTACACTGAGCAAATTCTCTGTGAACACTATTTGTGTTTTGCGTGGGAGCAATATCGATAAAACCTCCGGATACAGGAGCTGATATGAAACTTCCTGACAGATTAAAACTGTGTGCCGGTCCGACACTCGACCTCAGGACTCTTTCCCTTCGCGGGCGAGTGCTCCGCCGACTGAGCTACCCAAGCACGACTCAGGCTGCGTCCTCACGGCTTCACATCTTCCAATACCTCGTCTCCTACCTTCCAAACTTCACAGAAGCTCTCCTGCGAAACTTGAATGACTTCTTACAGAAGTGCTCGCCTTTAAAATTTCGCAGGAGAGCTTCTGTGAAGTTTAGAAGGTAGGAGACGAGGTAGGAGGTACTGGCAGATGTAAAGCTGTGAGGAGGGGGCGTGAGTCGTGCTTGGGTAACTCAATCGGTGGAGCACTTGCTCGCGAAAGGCAAGAGTCCCAAGGTCGAGACTCGGTCCAGCATACAGTTTTTATCAGCCAACACGGTAGCTCAGTGTGTTCGGTGAGAGGGTTAGCTGTCCTCTGTAATAAAAAACTGAGGGAACGGATCAACGAAGAACCTGAGTGGGTGTCATCAGACGTCTGTCCCGAACAGATTCACCGAACAATATAGAACAAAATGAGATAAAAGATTGTAGAGCACTTTCTCGCAAAAGACAAAGGTTCCGAGTTCTAGCCTCGGTCCGGCACACAATTTTAATCTACCAGGAAGTTTCAAGAGCTAATTAAGTTACGCTTCTACGCTATCTATTGAAGGTTTCGATTTTCTGAGCGTATTTAAGTCGAAAAGAAAATATTTCGTAAAGGCCGGTAACCATTAGTTTTGGTTACATTTTAGGCGCAAATTTCGTGCGAGTGTAGATCTTTATTTTTGCGTAGTTAAATTAATTCGTATCTGTCACATAGAGTTTAGGTAGTTAATTAAAACTTTCGAAATTAAGTTTAAAAGTTCGTTGACATCCGCTTTTAGTTATGTATTATTACAGGTTACGAAAAAAAATGGCTCTGAGCACGATGGGACTTAACATCTGTGGTCATCAGTCCCCTAGAACTTAGAACCATTTAAACCTAACTAACCTAAGGACATCACACACATCCATGCCCGAGGCAGGATTCGAACCTGCGACCGTAGTGGACAGGTTACGAAACTTCAATGCTCTTGTGCCAAGTTATTCTCTTCTTTTGTGTAAATTTTTCTATCAAACCATGTGTGACAAATGTGGTGGTTGCCGTAGAAATTTGAGGAAGGGGGTGTTCTGTGAAGACTGTAGACTATGGTTTCATCAGGGTGAATGTAGCGGCGGGGAAATGGGAATAGATAATGAGGCCCTTCCATGGCAATGTAGATTATGTGGGAAGGACAGAAAAATCGCTGAACAGGAGGCAAACATTTCTACTCTTAAGAGGGAAACTGCTGAAAAGACTTTCGAAATTCAGTTAGTAAATCAGTTGGGCTTGCTATCTGAAGTATTAGAGGAATAGCCTCATCTAGATGTAGTTGAATGTAGGTTGAAGCAGAATATTAGCTTAAAGAAAACAGGCAGGTTGGGATCAAATCAGAATAGGAAAAAGAAATATTCTGTTTCAAGGTAGCAATGATGAGAGGGGTGTAGGCCAGCAGCTTCAGGAGAAATTAGGTACAGGGTACCAGGTCACAATTTTTGTTGAGGCCAAGTGCTAGCCTTAGCCAGGTCACAGAAAACTTAGGTCAGCTATGTAGGGACTTTGAGAAGGGAGAACAAGAAATTATAGTTGGGGGAGCAGGAAACAGCCTGGCTATGAATCCAAGTTATGGTATTAAGAGTGACCTGGATAAAATAGGAGCAGATACTGGGCACACAAATTTGGGGTCTGTGGAGGTCTTTCAGCGCCATGATCGGAGCTGGGTAAACACTGCTCGACATGTTAACACTGAGGTGCACAGGATGCTCCAGACACCGGCAAAATCTCACATAAGTGTTGTTCCAGTTGATGCTGTTGGTAGGTGGGGATATACTACACATGGCCACACCTCAATAGAAATGGGAAAGAAAAGTTAGTTTCTCTATTAGCAGATACTGAAGGAGGGCCACAGTCACACAGTGGATGATCCCTGTGGTAAGTGGGATTAGGCAGACAGGTCTTTTAGGTTAAAGCCAAAGTCCAGAAAGACAAGAATCAAGAAAAATAGAATAAAAGAAGCTTCGTGCAAAGTAAATAGGGATAAAGCTGAGGGTAGTATCAACTTACTTCATCAGAATATCGGGGGTATAAAAAATAAAGTAAATGAGCTGTTAGTGTGTTTAGATGACCTCAAAAATAAGAATGAGGTCGATATAATTCGTCTGTCTGAACACCATGTATCTGTGGGGATGGAAAGTGTCAGTACAAATGGGTATAATTTAGCATTTTGCGCTTGCAGGTCTAACATGGATAAAGAGGGGAGAGGTTGCCATTTACACAAAACAAGTGTATAAATGCAAAACTGTGGATGTATGCAAATATTGTGTCGATCAGCACTATGAAGTTTGTGCATGTGAGCTATAGCTAGATACTGTGGTGTTGATATAAGCAACACTGTACAGGACGCCATTAGGAAATTGGGAGCTATTCATAAAAACGTTTGACTCCCTATTATGCTGTCTGTCAGACAAAAAGAAAAAAGCTGTTAATTTGTGGTGATTTCAATGTAAATTTTCTAACCAATTCTGACAGGAAAAGTGAACTAGAAGCGTTATTAACGACATATAACTTAGAATCAGTGATCAATTTATCTACACATATAGCTCAAGACAGCAGTATTCTAATAGATAACGTATTTGTACAGCAAGAGGATGAAAAACTAACATATGCTTCCCCTGTGATAAATGCATTATCAGACCATGATGCACAACTGATTAACTTACAGAATCTAGCAGGGTGTACAGTTCAGAAACCATTCAGTAAAAGTGTAAGGTTGCTCAACCTGGTATCTAAGCACTTCAGAGAAAGTTTAAGAAAAGTTAATTGGGGAGATATATATAATGAACCAAATGCTAAAGATAAATACAACAGATTCCTAATAAATTTATATTCCTTTTTGAACATAGTTCCCCTCCCCCCCACCCAAGAAAAACTAAATGTAACACCAAACAGTTTTCAAAGAGACCTTGGATTACTACACATATTAAAGTGCCTTCAGAAAGAAAAAGAAAACTGTATGAGACAGTAGAAATTAGTAAAGACCCAGAAGTAATTTTACACTCTAAAATTATAACATACTGATAAAAGTTACCAGGAAAACAGGAAATATGTATGTTAGAGACGAAATTAACAACTCGGGCAATAAAATCAAATCAATATGAAATGTTGTTAGGAGGGAAACAGGAAAAGTAAACACTGAGGTAGGTAGCATTGAAGTGTTTCGAGAATTTCCGCGTAAATTCTAGAACCACTCGGCCTTCCACCATATCGAACACACGATATTTTAGATGTGAGTGGGAGAAAGGAACCCTATCTACTGCACATCACTTGTCTGTGTGTGCAGGTTTGAAGTTTGTCACATGAAGGTGGTAGACACGGCGATCGAACGGCACCGACAAGTACCTGTCGGTCGCTCCATGGAAGTTGTAATGAAAGCACATGGCAGCATCAAGGAACTTCTGTGTTATTCTGTGCTGTTTTGCAATTGTGGTTATTGTTAGTGACAAAAGAACAATTGAGATTCTGAACTGTGAAAAAACTCTTAATTTGGACTTGCTAGAGGCAAGACATGTATATGATTAATGTATAATAGAATCATGGTTAGCAAGTCAACTCTGTTGTAAATGTAACTTAATTGTTTCTAATGTGAGATGACATGAGTGACTTACAAGAAGGCAATTGTTTATGTGAGATTGGAGAAGAAGTCTGTAGAGATTCGAGAAGCCAGCTATCCAGAGAAGAAGATCAACTGCGCATTGCCAAGTAAGTCAACGTGTGTAAGAAAAGTGGGGAGTTTGCACATACACTTCACGCACTCTTAGTCGTCAAATACGTTACAGTATTGCTATTAAGGAGACTGAGACGATCTTAACCAGCAGTACACAAGTAGCTAATGTATTTAACAACTATTTCTTAAATGCAGGGGAAAACATTGCTGACAATAGTTCAAGAGGAAGAAATCAAGTAGTACATGGAAGAGTTACTTTTGAGAAAGCTTAGTCAGATTAATATCACCTAACAACCTCTTGTGAAATATGGAAAATCATTAAATCTTTGAAAAATAAATGTTCTGTTGGAGTAGATGACATATTTAACAAGATATTAAAACAATATGGAGCAGTTACAGCCGTTGTTCTGAATCACATGCATAATGCATCACTAACTCAGGGTACTTTTCCAGACAGGTTAAAATATGTCATTGTTAAGCCTCTCTTCAAAAAATGGGACACCACAGATGTCAGTAATTAGTGGCGAGTATTTTTGTTTACGGCATTTTAAAAAGTCATTGACAAAGTAATGTACTCTAAGAGTGGTTAGCCATTTCAACAGTAATGGGATACTTAGTAAACCATAGTTCTTTATATGGAACACTTTGAGGAGGTGGCACTACAAACTGCTCACCGTAAACCCAGACACTTCTTCCGCTATGTGGACGGCACTTTCGTGATGTGGCAGCATGGCAGGCAGGCACTGGAGGAGTTTATGGACCACCTAAACGGCATACATGAGAATATCACCTTCACGATGGAAGTAGAAGAGAATGGCTGTATTCCATTGCTGGACATACTGATTAGGAAGAAAGCGGATGGCACGCTGGGCCATTCAGTATATAGAAAAAAGACGCACACAGACCTGTACCTCCATGCAACCAGCTGCCACCATCCGGCGCAACGCCAGTCAGTACTGACCACCTTGGTACATAGGGCGCACGTCATTTGTGACAAAGAAAGCCTCTCAGACGAATTACACCGCCTAAGAGAAGTATTTCGGAAAAACGGGTACAGTGAAACACAGATTGGCAGGGCCTTCAAGAGGAGACAGGCTGACAAATTTCAGGAAGAGGAAGAGGAAGTTAACAAGAGACTCGCCTTTCTTCCAATTTTGGGGCCCACATCAGCCAAAATCGGGAGGCTATTAAGAAAATCAAACATAAATACCGTCTTCCGACCACCGCCGAAGACGAAAGAGCTGCTGGGCTCAGCTAAAGACCCACTCAAACTAAGCACACCTGCGAATGTGGTGTGCAGTACATTGGTCAAACGCAGCGCTGCATCTCTAAAAGGTGCGAGGAACACATCAGGCATGTTCGACTTGGACAGATAGAGAAATCTGCTATAGCTGAACATAGCATCAAAGAAAACCACACCTTTGATTTCGAAAACACCAGGGTGCTGTGCCGAGCCGGGAGCTATTGGGATAGCGTCATTAAAGAATCAATAGAAATACGGGTCCACGAGAATCTTGCGAACAGGGACGAAGGCTATCAACTGAGCGCGGCCTGGAATCCAGCATTAGCCGCAATACGCCAGGAACGCAACAAGAACCGTCCAGCTCACGAGACGCGATCAGAATGCTCTGACGGAGACACGAACGGCGCACCCGCTTCCCCCTCCACCCCGCCCGCCGACTCCTCTGGACCCAGCCTCCCGCGGCCAGGTGGTGGGGGGCACACCGCAGGTATAAAGGGACCGGCATCGGCAAAGTCTCGGCCCGAGAACTCTTCGCCAATCATAGTTCAGATTTCAAAAATGCTGTTCCACTGAGAGAGCAATGTACAATTTCACTGCCTTTAAATAGTAAAATGTCACCAATAGGAATTTTCTGTGACTTATCCAAAGCATTTGACTGTGTGAACTATGACATTCTGTTACAGAAACTTCAACTCTGTGGAATAAATGGGACAGTATATGAGTGGTTTAAGCCATATCTACAGAATAAGAAGCAAAAAGATACTTCATATGATTTAAGTGATTTGAGGAAGTTTGCCACTTCATCTAACTGGGGTGAAATTACATTAGGTGTTCCACAGGGTTTGATCATGGGTCTCCTTCCGTTCTTGATGCATGTGAACCACCTTCATTCTTATCTGAAACAAGAAGCTAAAGTGACACTATCTGTTGATGATACAAGAATAATTATTAATCCATTAAAAGAAACTGCAGCTGAAAATGATACAAATAATGTCTTTGGAAAAGTTATTAATTGGTTTTACACCAATGGGCTTGCTCTAAAGTTCGAAAAAACACAGTACATCCAATTTTCCATAGGAAGTAGTACAGTTCCTTCAATAAATATAACACATCAACAGAAGTCAGTAGCCAGGATAGAGCATACTATGTTTTTAGGTGTACATATGGATGAGAATCTTAACTGGAAAATTCATATTTTGGTCTCCTAAAGTTACTAGGTTCAGGAACTTTTGCAATCAGAATAATTGCCAATTCTGAGGAAACAGAAATTATTTAACTAACAGACTTGGCATATTTCCGCTCTCTGATGTCATATGGAATAATATTCTGGGGTAATTCAACACTTGGCCAAAAAGTATTCCCTGCTCAAAAGAAAGCAGTTAGAATAATGTGTGGGGCTCATTGTTGCACATCTTGTAGGCATCTGTTTAAAAGTTAAGGAATTTGTACAAAACCTCACAGTACATTTACTCAGTAATGAAGTTTGTTCTCAACAACATGGATTAGTTTAAAAACGACAGAGACATTCATGATTACAATACTAACAGAAAGAAAGACTTACACTATTCCCTTTTTAACCTATCTTTGGCACAGAAGGGGGTAAAATATGCTGCTGTAAAACATTTTGATAAATTACCAAATGAAATAGTTTCAAAAATAAATTGAAATCATATATCCTCAACAACTCCTTCTATATCATAGATGAATTATTCAATAACAATAAAGAAATCTATAGGTATTATATATATATATATATATATATATATATATATATATATATGTATATATATATATAATGCCATTTAAGGGAATGGGGTAGGTAATAAAAATTTTAAGCTTAAAAAAGAACTTTGATTCATGTGTGAATTACTTATGCACTTAGCACGTTCCACATCATAAAGGTTACCATAAGATTGATCAATCAATAGAGCATATAACTAACTAACTAACTAACTAACTAAGCAACAAACTATTTACTCAATGTTCGTACCACTATAGATAAAATTCAAACAATTTTACATCATACAAGTTTATTAATACCATTTACTTAGAAGTACCTGTAATGATGGTACTTCAATGTACTTAACTTAAACTTTTCGTTGTGGAATACAGTCCCTGTATACTATAAGATAAATATTTGTAAATACTTTGCTACGAAGGTTTTGTCAAAAGAAATGTCATGGAAGGATATTCAGATAACCTGTGATCATGTGCAATTGTGTCTTGAAGACTTTTATTCAGCATTCATATCTGTTAATTGCATTCTTCAATGTATGGTCTGAACCCTTATTTTTTATCCTTTGGAAGTATCAGCTCTGAACTTCATTTCACAACATTTTAACCTCAACATTAACTTATAAACTAAGGGTGTAGTTGCTCCAAGGTCAAGCAACGTATCATTCACAGTTATAACATATATATTTTTTAGTTTGCAATTTTTTTAATTCATTATTTTCTGACTGATTCTCAGAATTCAGCACTTTTTCTGTGAGAGCACAAACTTTAACAGCATGTCTATCACTGCAAATTACGTTTTCTATCTCTTCCATTTTCATACAATGAGTGCACATGAAACTGACACGTATCTTCCTAGATGATGCACGTATTACCCCCCCCCCCCCCAATCGCAGCTTATTCAGAGCATGAACATATCCCTAGAATTATTCATTCTTTCATGGTATACATCTATTAATTCTACTACAGAGATTAGTTTATTTTTTACACAACCATAATGTAGATTTTTGAGTATATATTGTAAATAGTAACCTAGTGTGTAGGTACCCTCCTGTAGTTGGTTTACTTTATTTACTTTCGCATAAATATTACCTTGTCTTATTTCTCTTTTCTTGTTTTAATTTTGTTCTTATAGTGTAGTCCTCACTATTTTTTTTAACTATCTACTTATATTCACAACCTTTTGGGTGTACAAATACTAATGTTAGCAGAGCATCTGGCGTGTTAAGCTACATGTTGGACTTGTTTTGTCCTTGTGTATGTGCCTTGGTCACTGTCCTATGATGCGAATTTCTACTCCACTTGTGCATTACCTCTCATCACAGTGTTTCATCACTTATTTCTCCCCACCACATTTATCAATCTGTGGTTGAAAGGTGTATGTATATCAGTAGTGAATTTACATCATGGCAATTAAATTTAGCTAATAACTTCTCTCACAACATTCTTTTGTCAGTGAACAAAATCTTAAACAGCTAAAGACTTACATTATTTTTATTTACAGACATAAATAGCAAAAGAGAAACTTACCTTAAGACTAACTCAACATATTTCATAATTTATAGTGAAATATTTTCACTGTACTTAACCATAATAACTTCATGAGTTGGTTTAACCATTTTTCAAAGCCATTCAACATTCAAATTCCTTTGATTCTTGTATGGATAAAGGTCCTTGTCCTTCCCATTTATAGGTTAAGTTAGTCTATATGATTCTGGATGAGGAACTTGTGAGTTACAAGTGGGCCAGTGTATAAGAGTTTCCAATTGCAATTAAGTTTTCCATCTTTGGTAAACATTGAGTGTATTCATAACAATACTTCTTGTCCTTTGTGGAATTGTACAGTGCACCCTAATCTTTTGTCATAAGACTTTTTTCTCTGCTAGGCCTTTTCAGTTAGATTAATCAAGGCTTGGGGTTTTTTTTCTTCAAATGTCATATTTTCTTTTGGTACTTTGAGTAGCAATTTTCCCCACTTGTTCATTTCTCATTTCTTAAACGTTATTTCAGAGTTTGTAAAATCTGTCGAAGTATATGGCAAGTTATTAATGATTTGTTGAAATGGCGAGATGAACTCAAACCATTTTTATGTTTCTGTGTTGTGTAACAACGTGCAAATCTATTAAACTCCTTAGTCACCCCTTCTACGGGGTTGCTTTTGGGTAGAATCGTGATACCAGTATCTTTTTTATTTGATTTGTGGTCTGAATTCCTTCACTCCATTAGCTGTGAAGTACAATGCACTATCAGTTAACAGTATCTGCAGCTTCCCTACTCTCAGGAGGTAGTCATCTGTAATTCCCTAATGATGCAACCAGCGGTCACTGATTTCACTGCATACAACATACTTGGAAAAAAATCGCATAAAGCAGTTATATACTTAGCACTTACTTTCCCTTCTGGATAGGGACCGGCAGCATCCAGTGACAGTAATTCTAAAAGTTTTGTGGAAATTATTGGATGCAGTTCAATTAATTCTGATTTGTTGGAGTGTTTGGTCTTCTGGCAAATAATATATTTTCGAATTACTTCGAGAATTCGGCCCTGCATGTTGAAAAGTAGCAGGTTCGTTTTTATCTTATCAGTACATATAGAAACACCATAATGACCCCACAATTGTGAGTGTAAAGAATGAATTAATATACAAACTTTTCAGGTAAACATAAACATCACAATACTTAGTTAGGTGTATGTCAGCGAAACAGTTGCACATTTTCACATAATAGGGTTCGTGTGTTTTGTCTTGTGTAAGTAGAATGCGAATTTCAGAACTCTGTACTGTGAATTGTAAAAATTTATTCAACCCTTTGGGTAGACTCAACAAAGGATTAGCAATTATGTTTTGCTTAGCTTTGATGTACACTACCTCAGAACTGAATTCCTGTAAGTAAAGAAACCATCTGGCTATTCTTCTGTGCAGCAAAGAAAGAGCTTGGTGGCCACAGCAGACTTTGGTGTGCTTTCCCCATAAATAATATTCGATTTTCTTAAAACCCCACGCTATAGACAGAGCTTCGAGCTCCATTACTGAATATGATTGCTCACATTCAGTAAGCGCTCTGCTTGCAATATTAATTATCTCGGGTGTTTGTTGTCTACCTGTCCCTATGATTTGGAATAGGCATATCCCCACACCCTACAAAGATGCATCAGTGATTATACTAAACTCTTGTGACGTGTATGGGTGATGCAGTACATCTGCATTGAGTGGAGCTTGTTTTATGTTTTCAAAGTCGGTCTGACACTGACTTTTCCATATTTTGGAAATTTGTGTTACGTTCTGTGGGACAAAACTGCAGAGGTCATCGGTTCCTCTGTTTACACACTACATAATCTAACTTAAACTAACTTACGCTAAGGTCAACACACTCACCCGTGCCCCAGGGAGGACTCGAACCTCCGAAAGAGGAGCCGTGCGAATCGTGTCAAGGCGCCTTAGACCGCGCGGCTACCACGTGCGGCATTTGTCCATATCCATGGTTTATTCTTCTGTAACAAGATTAACAAGGCATTGCTTTTCAGCAACTGGTCAGGAATAAATTTTCTAAAGAAAGACAGTAAGCCCAGATAAGCTCTCACTAAGCCCAGATAAGCTCCGATTTTTTTTAAGAGGCGGAGGAAAATGTCCTATTCCATCTAGTTTTCCCGGATCTGGCAAACTATCTTGTGATGATATGACGTGTCCTAGGGATCTGGTGTTTCCCCCTTCAACTTCAGACTTCTTTAAGTTTACTGTAACACCACATTCTGAGAATTGGTATAGTACTTGAGCCAAAAGTCCCAAATGCTCTTCCCAGATAGGCGCTGCTATCAGCAAGTCATCCACGTAGACAGTGACTTTATTAAGTACTTCTGGACTTGAAACTTTGTCTAACGAGGAAATAAAGACACCTGCACTCAAATTTAAACCAAAAGGTAAGGTACAAAATTCATACTTCTGCCCCCAAATACAAAGTCTGTGTACTTCCAGCTGTCTTCATGAAGAGCTGTCTGCCAATAAGGTTCCTTTAAATCGATTATGGTAATGTATTTGACTTTATGGAACTTTAATAACTGTTCATCTAAGTTGTCCAGATGTGTCTTAACAGGAACAATGATCTTGTTTATATTCCATACATCAAGCACAAGCCTGATGCTATCATCAGTTTGGTGACAGCTAAATTAGGACTACAGTATGGCGAATATGAGCATTGTATGACACCTCTCAATTTCATTCCTCACTGCTTCCTCCCTGGACCAGGGTATAGGGTATTATGAAAAACAGAACGTTTCCTGTGGGTGCACATCTATTTTCCATGTGTAACATTTTATTACTCCTGGCCACTTTTCAAATACATGCGCATACCAGAGTATTAATTCTTGTAGCTCTCCTTTCTGCTCTTCTGACAAACAAACTGATTCAGTTATCTTTGCTTGTACTAGTGCTAGATCCATACTGCTTTCATGTAGCTGTTCATCTTGTTGTGTATAACAAAACAACACATCTGAATAAGACAATTGTACCCTAACGTCTATATTTGTCAGAGGTTTGTTTTCTATTGTACTGGTTCTGATTAAATCTGCTGATAACCTTTATTTGTTTATTGTAAAGGAACACTTTCCATGTCCTATGTCAATCTGTACCTTGTACTGTCAGAATGTATCCAGACCAGTAAAACAATTAACTGCAAGTTTTTCCATCACTAGAAAAATGCATTCTAAAGATAATTTTTCGGTAGTAATGGGTATTAATGCTTGAAGCTTCAGCCCCTTAGATTTGCTCCCTACTGCAGTCAAGATCCGACAGTTCTGCACAGGGGAGGTTGGTATGTGTGTTTGCTTTTGTAACTCATTAAATAAACCTTGGGAGATTACATTTGTCAATGTACCTGTATCCATACAGTGTGCATATCTAAATCAGCTATCCTGGCATTTATTAAGACCTGTACAGACTCCCTCCTCTTCTCTTCCAAATTTTCCACATTTTCGCGACATAAGTCCTCCTTGATATCTGCTTCTTTGTCATACCTCAGAAAATAATTAGGAATTAATTGTATACCCCACCCTTTCCTCGGTCTGCAAATGGGGGCCTATCATGACGTGTTTTGATTTTCCTTATTAGTCAGAGCGTAATCTCTTAATTCTGTGCAACATATCCTATATGCAAAGTGAGATCTTGACTCCGTCAGTTTGTATCTTTTGATGCAGGTGAATTACATTCTCTTTGTCAGTGACCTCCATCCAGTACATAATTGTTGTTGTTCTGGTTGTAGCTACCAGCAGGAGGACTGGCTTGCCGTCCACCACCTGTCGGCCCTTGCCAGTTATTATACTGGTTATTACTGTGTGCTGAGGTTACAGTTCGAATATGCTGTCCAAAGGCCCTCTTTTCGGTATACATTGATTCGTTATAATTATGGTTGTGGTTTTTCTTTTAAAATCTCATTTGTGTCCTTGGTTTCCCTAGTTGTGTAATTACTATTACGAGGGTGGTACAGGTGCCCACCGTGTTTGTTGCTTCCACTGTTACTACATCACAAATCACTGTTTCAAAGATGTTCACTGTGCATATTATTGTTCTGGGGTCGCGACTGTCTCTATTCATAAATCAGGCCAATCGAATCCATTAATGATAAAAAATATTCTTCCCCATTCTTGAGTACTGTGATTAATTTTTCCTCGATCTGTGCTGGTAAGTGATTTTTGAGTAGATCCACATGGGAAACTGGATTTGTCCAATACCTTTTTTTGTTTAGGTACTTTTCAAAATACTTTCGTAGTCCCCCATCTTTAATACTGAATGGTGCTGGGTTAAATACCTCTCGTCTTAGCCTCTGTTGGGCTGCTATGGACCAGAATTTGTCTAAGAAGGCACACTCAAACTGTTCATAAGTATGGTCTGCTTGGCCATATTGGTTGCCCGTAATAAAGCATTGCACCCACAACAAACCTGATCTTTACCTCAATCCAGTTGTCTGGTAACACGCTACAGAATACTCTAATGAATTTTGTGGGAAGCATTCTTTCATCCCCTCTGTAGTAAAAATCGAGAACTGCCTATACCGTAGTAACCCTTCGTCAGCTAGAAGAGTAAACAGGCAGGATATACTGTCTAGTACTGCCGCTGCGCTGTTCGGCTGCATACAGGTATATCCCCTGTTCCCTAGTGTATCTGGTATTAACATTAGCAGTGCCCACTGAATTTTATAATCCTCTTCTTCTCGCTAGTGGTAAACGGCAGATGGATATTGCAGCTCTCTGTTCTGCCTGACTGCACCTGACTGCTAGTGATTAGTGGTTCCTTTGTGATATCATTACGTCTAGTTGAAGTGTTTCGCAGTTTTTCTTCTACTGCCTTTAAAATTGGTTCAGATCTGGCAAGACTGAGGTCTCCAAAATCACCTACAACAGCAACATATTGATTTAATGAAAAGTATACATCCACAAAACTAAGAAAAAATTGACGAACAAATAGGTACTAACACAATAGCTATGATGTGGATGGCATCACATCCTCTCTCTCTCTCTCCTCCTGCTCCTCGAAATCGTCTACAACAAGAGCAAAGGATATGCCGCAGACAACATCATGTCATGTAAGAGGTCGTTTCGAAAAGTAGAGACACAACAGCTCGCAGTCATTAAATAGAACATCTATTTAGAAAACGTCAGTTACATCTTATTAACTGGATTATTTGTTATTTTTCGACATAATCACCCCCATTATCCAAACATTTGTTAAGTCGGTGCACAAGCTTTTGCATCCCACAGTCATAGAAGGTTGCCGCCTGTTGCTGGAACCACATTTCAATTTCATCTTTGATCTCTTCATCATTGTGGAATGATTTTCCGATGTGACTTCAGGTAACAGAAGACATGAAAGTCGGTGGGCGCAAGTTCCGGACTATGTGGCAGATGGTCCAATGCATCCTATTTGAATTGTTTGAGTAGTGTTTTGATTACGAGCGCTGTGTGAGACCGAGCATTGTCATGAAGCAAGCGGACTGCACTTGTCAGCATTCCTGTGCGTATGTTTTGAATTGCCCTTCGAATACGTTTCAAAGTCTGGCAATATGCAGCAGCATTAATTGTCGTTCCAGGAGGCATAAATTTCAACAGAAGAATGCCTTGTCTGTCCCAAAAAACAGAGGCCACGATTTTCTTCGCTGAAATCGACGTTTTGCATTTCTTGGATTTTGGTGAATTCGAATGGCGCCATTGCATTGATTGTTGCTTGGATTAAGATGCATGGTGATAAACTCACGCCTTGTCACCTGTCACAATGTGATCAAGGAACTCATCGTCTGCTTCAGCATAACGTGTGAGGAAGTCAAGTGCAAAGCCCATCCATTTCTTTTTGTGTTCTTTCGTTAGCAGTTTGGAACGCAGCGCGCACACAATTTCCTGTACCCTAACTTGACAGTTACAATGTCATAAAGAGTTGTCATTGACACATCCGGTATGATCTCATGCGATTCGTTCAACGTAGACGTCTATTCGCACAAATTGCTTCCTCCGTTCTCCGAAGAAAGGCATCACAGATGGACGACCTGTTCTTTGTTCGTCAACATCGGTCCTAACTTCAGAGAAATGACGACACCATTTTGTTACATTTTGTCGATTCATAATGTTCCCATAAACAGAAACAATTTCTTTCTGAATATCCGCTGGTCACCGACCTTTTGCATGAAGAAAACGTATGATGGCGACCTACTCCAACCAGAAGCAACGTTCAACTGCCGAATGACCGCGTGGAGAAAGCTAACGGTTCAAGGTTACCACCAGTGTTACCAACTTGGTCGCCAAAACTCTTCTGTTCCTCTGGCGTACGGTGTATCTTTACTTTCCGAAATACCCTTGTATATGATGAAATTTTTTGAGAAGAATATGTATAACAGCAACATATTATCTATGTGCATAGTGCTATGATGAAGAAAAAATATATACTTAAGATTTTAATTACTGTTGCTGCCTCTCAGCTTTCAGCTGATCTACAATTTTATGTATTTATGCTGAAAAAAAAACAAGTTAAAAAATTGACATCAATATCAAACAAATGCTATGAAATCTGAACAAATTCTACAAACCTACGAAACTCAGATACACAGGGATTTGATATTATAACACTTTTTTTACTTCGAAATCTGAACACACAGTGGTTGGATACTACGAAAATATACTTCAAAATCTGAACAGACAGTGATTTGATACTACGAAATGTTTATTACGAGAGTGTACTTTGAAATCTGAACAAACAGTGATTTGATACTGCAAAATTTTTTACATAAATATATAATACGAAATCCCATCTCATGCTGTGATAC
The DNA here is from genome assembly GCF_021461385.2 of Schistocerca piceifrons. Taxonomy (NCBI): domain Eukaryota; kingdom Metazoa; phylum Arthropoda; class Insecta; order Orthoptera; family Acrididae; genus Schistocerca; species Schistocerca piceifrons. The sequence continues at coordinate 848,495,759 of NC_060138.1, forward strand.
CTTAATCTGAACAAATGGTACGATACCGAGATCTGAATACAGTGTTACTATGAAAATTTTTCTTATGAAAGTATACTGTACGAAATCCGATTGCATCCTATGAAATTAAATATGTGCTTGCCTGGTAATTCTCCTTGCCTCTGGCGTTTGGCACTGCCTCTGGTGCTGCTGGTAGTGCTGCTTGAAAAACGTTTCATCTTGCAAGCAAACTGACACGGAAACAGGTAAACTGATAATGAACTAACACAGCTGTGGATGATAGTAGAATAAGGGGAAGAGTAAAGGGGTTAGGGCTTACATACTTTCACTGCTTCAGCATTAGCCTGTAGGAACATATTATTCTGAGGAGGGATGAAATTCTTTGTCTGCATGTTTTGACACGTTGGTTCACACACAAAAGTCACTTGACAGAGAATGCATGGTATGGCACTTTCAATGCACTGTAGCTTTGGAACGGCTTACTTTGTTAATACGTCACACACCACAGTCTAACGTACTGTGTCACACCCTACGAATGGTATGAATAATCGAGTTCACACAGTGGTCGTTCACAAGCGCTCATAAAAGTCGATAATGGAAAGCCCACTAGCGATATCACCACAGCAAAAATAGTTTTGAAGCTGGAAATATGTTTCCGTTGGAAACATCATTTCCTAGAATGTTCCACATCTGTTTCCCACTTTCTTCCTTGTCTCTGTTTCTGTCCACACTAGCAGCAAACATTTCTCAGTGTATTCACATCGTCCGCAACGCTATTTGTTGTATTGTTATGTACTGTCCGCCACGTCTAGAGGCGACGAAACTAATATGCGCTGCGGCATTACTAATACTCGAAGGTTAACGCAAACAAAATTAAAGACGTCTGTCGTTCATTCCTTTTTTATTTATTTATCATGACTTGTGACTTGAAGGCCATACGCATCTCTCAGTTTCACAAAATAAGGTTGCGTTTATCAAAGAATTTCATACGATATTATTTTGATGGAGAATTTTATAGTTTGTAATGATCGATAAAACCGTATTAGTTACTGTATGGAATCGATTTGCTGATTTGTATACAGTCGTCGTCCTCGGGGAGCGAAAACATACTATAGAAAACTTGTGGAGAAGCTTCCTACGTATGGGAACTGAATACGGAAGACAGCTATAGTTTCCGTTATTTCACTTGGATACCATCTAACAATTTTGAATTTCTGGCAAATACGGTACCACCGTTTCTTAAAAAAAGCACAGAAATTTCAGGAAAGCAATTAAAACCAGGCATGCTGTTTGTCACAGTTTTTTTGTCAACGAGAGATTCATTTCATAGTCTTGAATATTTGTTTCACATTTCAAAGCAAGCTATGACAAACGATCTGATTTTCTTTTCTACGCAGTCTTTCTCTGTAGTCTTCCAAATGTAGCAGTAGTTCTCTGCAGAGAGTATTGTTTTATTGCTATTCTCGTTCTGCTTGCTTCATGTATTCCCAAGCAGCTGTTGGACTGGTACAAGGCTAACAACTCGACAGTTTGCTGCCTCATCTGCTGCATTTTTTTTTCAGAAAAACTTAATACAGCAAGAAAAAACAAAACACCTAACAACTCTGTATAACAGACGACATAATGTGACGTGTAAACATACGAGAGTCACTCCAAATGAAATGTACATTATTTTTTTAAAAATCTATCTTTTATTCTGCATGTTTGAAAGTTTTACAGTGTGTAGATACATCCTTTAGGAACTATATTTTCATATCTCCACATAATTTCCATCCCTCTCAACTGCCTTACGCCATCTTGGAACCAGCGCCTGTACACCGGCATGGTAAAATTCTGGACCAACCTATTGGAACCACTGTTTGGCAGCGTTCACAAGGGAGTCATCATCTTCAAACCTTGTTCCACGAAGAGAGTCTTTCAGTTTCCCAAAGAGAGGATAGTCACATGGAGCCAGATCATGACTGTAAGGCGGGTGTCCATCCGAGTTTTGTGATCGCTTCCATGGTTTTTTGACTGACATGTGGCCATGCATTGTCGTGCAACAGCTAAACATCCTGCTTTTACCGATGTGGTCGAACACGACTCAGTCGAGCTTGAAGTTCTTTCAGTGTCACAATTTATGGTGGTTCCACTTGGCCTGATGTCCACAAGCAAGAGGCCTTCGGAATCGAAAAACACCGTAGCCATAACTTTTCCAGCAGAAGGCGTGGTTTTGATTTTTTTTCTTGGGTGAATTTGCATGATGCCACTCGATTGATTGCCTCTTCGTCTCTGGTGAAAAATGATGGAGCCATGTTTCATTACCTGTCACAATTCTTCCAAGAAATTCATCTCCACCCTTCTCGTACTGCTCCAAAAGTTCAGTGCATACCGTTTTTCTTGTTTCTTTGTGAGCCACTGTCAATATCCTGGGAACCCACCTGGCACAAACCTTTTCTAACGCCAACACTTTTAGTGTTCCCTGTGAACTCCCTTCCCTGTGATGCGTCTGTCAGCAGTCACCAGTTCGTTAACTCTCTGCACATTGTCTGGAGTGTGTGCAGTACGAGGCTTGCCACTACGAGTACAATCCTCAATATTGCCATGCACGCTTTCATCACGTAACCTGCTTGCCCACCGACTAACTGTTCTGCGATCGACAGTAGCATCTCCATACACATTTTTCAATCTCTTGTGAATGTTTCTCACAGTCTCGTTTTCACAGCACAGGAATTCTATGGCACCACGTTGCTTCTGACGAACGTCAAGTGTAGTAGCCATCTTGAAGACATGCTGTGATGGCGCACTCACGGGAACAGATTGAACTAAGTTTGAAAACAAGTAGGTAGGATGTATCTACACACTGCAAAACTTTTACATATGTAGAATGAAAACTGTAATTTTACAAAAATAGTGTGCATTTCTTTTGGAGTGACCCTTGTACACTTGCCTCATGCTGCAGTGACATACAGTAGCTGGCCTGAAAGATTGTTTCCTTTGATCTGTACAGACACTGCTACAGATAAATGTTTCCATGTTTCGAAAGATGTTTCCAAATGGTGTCCACATAAAATAGCTGGAAACATGTTTCAAGCTTAGTGTGTGCATGGCTTGAAGTCTACTTGACCCAAGTAAACTGTTATTGGCTACAGAAGGAAAACACACACACACACACACACACACACACACACACACACACACACATGTTAGATTCTGACACCTTTCACTATACTTCAATTTTCGGTTTAATTCATCATACTCATCAATTTTTGCTTTTTCCTGGATTAACAGAAAGGAAAGCTGTCTCAAAAATGCGAGTTATGACGAATAATTTGTGGTCGCAGCATGTCAGAAAATAGCTCGATTACCTTGTACACAGATACCAGTTTCAATTTTTTGACTAGATTTTACTTGTTGTTACACTTCTGTGATTTTTTAAGAATTGAAGAAATTCATTAAGACAAATTATTGTATAAACATTGTATTGCACCTTTTATTTCCTTAACTTATACAGATTTTATACAATGTATTAGTGTGGGTTAGTATTCTTAATGATATATGCGAATTACATATGTTTTTGATCGTATGTCAGGGATTTTAATGTTCTCTGCAATTCTGTATTTTCCTCAATTTTGCAGTTTTTTTGTATGGACCCCACGAAAACGTAAAATAGGGATTTCTCCGTATGTACATGAGAATAAACATAGATACCAAATGGTACTGAGTGCACTATGTTACTAACTGAAGGATTTTCAAGGAACTCCCCCAGACGATAAAAGCAGCTAGTTTCACTAGCTGTTACACAATCTATCTATGATTTATGTATTCATTAACACAAACACAATTTATTTAAATGACGCATTTTAGAGCCAATTTAAAATTCCCTACATTTTTTTGTGTTTTAATGTAATTTGATATCTTGTTATTAAGATTTTTCCTCTACTATCAGAGGCCCAACTTGCCTTAGGTTGGTTTTTTGTATACTGACTACACAGAGCCATTATCTGATGCCTCTTATATTTATGAATTGTTTCATTTTTATACACTAGTTGGCCTTCAGCATCCGTTATTTTCGTAATGAAACTAGTAACTTCCATAGTATATATACAAGTTAGTGGTAGAATTTGCTAGTTCTTAAATAATGGCTTATATGAGCTTGTAATAGTTACATTTCATATGGCCCTTAAAATTCGTTTTTGGGAAATAAAGCAACCTCTGCTGACAGGCGAACTGCTTCAAAAAATGACACCATACCTCAACAGTGACTCCACCTGTGCATATTACATACTTTTTTATCAGCTTTTGTGTCATGCAGCCAGTAAGGGTTTCATACATTAGCAGGCTGTACTCAATATTTTTATTGCTGATGCTTACATGATTGTCTGTCTTCAAGTTTTATGGATCCATATTCTAAAAAATTTAATACTGTTTACAGTTTCTAATTGTTTTCCAGATACCATTATTGCAGTGCTTAAGGGATATGTATTTAGTACAGTATGTATCACATATTTACTGTATTTCCTGCTTTAACGAAAGACTGTTCCTGGAGAACAAATCACTGATGTGTGACATACACTGTTTTATTTTATTCTCCAGTTAACCTACAGTCTTCCCTCTTAATAGAAGGTTAGCATAGGCAACAAATTTCGTATGTATTTGGTGTGGGGATGCTGAATGTAAGTTGTTCATTAACAGTAGGAACAAGATTGGATCTAGAATAGAAACTTTTAACATACCACATTAAACATCCTGTTTCTCTTAGTGGTACATGTGCATATTGCCTCTTTCTTTATGGTTAAGATCCACTATTTGTTGTCTGTTCTGCAGGTATGACTATCCACTTGTGTTCCCAGTCGCCTTACAATTACATGCTCCAATTTTGAGAGTAGCAATTTGAGGTCTATAATGTCAAAAGTCTTTTCAAGTCTAAAAATATAGCAGATATACGCTGTTTATGACCTACTGAGGTCAGGACTTCGTTTAGAAAATCAAAGAATGTAGTTTTTGTGGACCTACAGTTCCAGAAACCATGCTGTGATTTTGAGAAAAAGTTATTTTCTTCTATGAAATGAACCAGTCTTTTACAAAACTCATTTTTCTAATACTTTGGAGAAATCAGACAGAAGACAGATTGGTCCATAATTTTTTGTCTCTGTTCTGTGTCCTTTTTCAGAATACGGGACTGACTTTTGCTATTTCCGGTTTTTCAGAAAGACACCATAATTACAAATACCCAAAAAGGGCTTTGCTAGTAATACTGCACATTTCTTTAAAATAGAATCAGGAATATTACTAACACGAGATGAGAATTTTGAATTTAGTTCTCTAATAACTTTTGATCCTTTTTCTCATCTGTTGCATATAAAGAAATCTGTTACATAAAATATTTGCATTTGTATTAAAAGTCTGTGTAATGTATTTACATGGCACTTGTACAGTATTTACATTGTATTTCTTCTTCTTTCTTTGGTGAATGGATTTAGAAAATGATTTTTGCTACTTCTATAAAACAGGAATTAATTTACTTGGAACTTTAGTTGGGCGTAACATTTTGGCTTCATTTTGTGGTAGTTCAATAGTGTGGTGTTCTACACAATTTCTGTATTTTTTTACTATGTCCCACATCACTTGCATTTTACTTGGGGCACTTTTCACACATTTCTCACTTTCTCAGATGGCTTACTAACTTTGTTTGGCATATGCTTCTCTGTTCTAAAATAAGAGTCCAAATCTGGTTGTTTTTATGTTTGCTTCAACAGTTCATACAGAAATATCTTTTTCTTAAGTGATATCAGTGTATCTAGTGTGAGCCAATTACGATTTTTAATATGTATCATTATTTTCTTTATTTCTTTCAGAAGGGAGAAACAGTTCAAAGCAATAGCAGAAGATGTTGATGAAAGAATCAAACTTTTCATTTGTGGCTCTAATGGTATAAGCTCCTTCCCATATATCTCTAGCTAGGAAGTGCAGAAGGTAATTTACATTTTGTTCATTGTAGCCCCTAACAGCTGATACACATTTATCTGAAAGATGGAGATGATTTTTTAGTCTTGGAGAAATTATTTGTGGAGTGTGATCCCTCAAACCTGTGTTCAATGTCTATATATTGTGTTATATTTACACGACATATTTTTAAATATTCTGTCAATGGTTGACACTGATATTGGTGTTACTCATATTACTGCTTATGTTGTAGATTTTAAATTAAGAGTCCAAAAGATGAGCTTTTTTCATTCTTTTATGAAGTTAGTATTAAAATCCCTACATATAATTAGATCTTTTTATCTTTTTCTTAACATCTGAAAAGAAGGTTTCAAACTTGTTAACAGAACAATCACATTGCCTATTGGAGCTATAATAATAGCTACATCTTCAGCTATCATTCAACTCAAGATATATCTAAAACTCATTCTTTTGGAGTTTCTTTTTTGAATAGGTGAAAATTTTACACCACTGTTTCACATGTATACAGCTTCCTCTATGAGATTGTATAGCTCTACAGAAATAGCTACCTAACAAAAAAATGTGGAGAGTCAACATCTTCAGTTTATGCTCTTCAAGCCAATATTCTGTTGGCTAGCATACGAAAACAAATTGCAATTCTGACTCTAACACTCACTTTATTTATCAGTGACAGAACAATATGATGAAGCACAGAGAAATCTGCATATAACTCTGGAGCCTAAATAGACACATCACCCCAGCAAGTACAGTGGCACAACTTAGAAATGCAATACTTGAGAAAACTGGAATTAAAAAATTAATTCTGTAAAACTTATGCCGAAATATTATGAGCTTCTTTGAATTTCAAGTAACTTGTATCACTACTCTTGCTGGGGTGCGATATACATGACATTATTTACTTCTGGCTTATCATATCTATGTGGGACTATACATGACAATAGTACTGTGTGATTCACATTTGAAATTAACCTTTGTAAACTGGAAATAAAATACGTTCTGTATTCGTTGCTATCATTCACACCTGCAATGACTATTACAAAGTCATTTTAGTGAAGCCCTTAGTGCAGAAGTCATACTTTCAATGACTACATTTTTAAACAATGCATTTCATTTCACAGTTCTTTATGTGCCGTAGTGCAGAAAGCAGATCCTTGCTTCATTGGGGGCTTTTCCCGAGCTGTCCCAAAACACTCTTATTGCTTGCTTTAACACTGAGCTCTGCACTCAATGATTTCAGATGCAGATCAATACTGGACGCTGACCTTCGTTTACGATTTCATTGAGCAGTGCACTTTCCTCGTATTTCATCTCCAATTCGTTGGCTTTCTACATCTATATCTACATAGATACTCCGCAAATCACAGTCAAGAGCCTGGAAGATGGTTCATTGAACCACCTTCAAAATAATTATCTGTCATTCCAATATCGAACAATGGGGAAGAAACGAACACCTATATTTTCCCGTATGAGCTCTGATTTCCCTTATCTTATTATGATGATCTTTCTCCCAACGTAGGTCGGCGTCAACAAAATATTTTCACATTCGGAGGAGAAAGTTGGTGATTGAAAATTCGTGAGAAGATTCCCCCTCAACGAAAAACGTCTTTGTTATAGTGATGTCTACCCCACTCTGTCCTCTATTTCTCGATAATACAAAACGTGATTCTCTTCTTTGAACACTCTCGATGTATTCCGTTAGTCCTGTATGGTAAGGATCCCAAACAGTACAATAGTGCTCCAAAGGAGGAGGGGCAAGTCTAATGTAGTCAGTCTCTTAGTAGACCTGTTACATTTTCTAAGTTTTCTACCAATAAAACGCAGTTTTTGGTTTGCCTTTCCCACAGTATTTTCTGTGTGTTCATTCCAGTTTAAATTGTTTGTAATTGTAATTGGACAACAGTAATACAGGTTATGGAACAGGCCGAGCACTCGTTTGTGATCGCTTAAATAGTATTGTTTCTTTGATGGCCCACCAGAGTGCATCACGAGGCCGAGCCAGGTGGCCTCTGTAAGTGCATCTGTGAACTAAATGGGTGTGCGGTCTCTGAAATCGCCTCCATCATGAGTGAAGGCACATCACTCTTCCCTTCTAGGTGATGGGAAAACCAGGAAAACCAGATATATACATAAAACATTAGGCAAAGAGAAACACAAGGTGCAGAAGAAAGGCATGGTACAGAAAAATGCATGGTACAGAAAAAAAGCACTGCTAGGGAAACAAAGCACTTATACAGAAGAAGCATTGACACTGTGAAAAAAAAAGTACTGATCTCAAAAGGCAATGAGATAATGAGTCACAGAAAACATCAGTGACGGCACTGACATCCATTTCATCGCCGAACAATGGCGGTTGCTGCAGCATGCAGCAGGCAGTCACTGGTGAGAAGGGGCAGAAATGATGAGAGGGTGAGTTGGCACGCCACACCCCCCCCCCTTGTGAGTGGCTGTAGGGAAGGACCAAGAATAGTACCTTCAGAGTGATGTCCACATTTAGCCAGCACTGGAGGTGCCAGCAGGGGTGTCAAAGATGACAGCTGCACAGGACCCAGCAATCAAGGTGGTGGCAGCTGCAGCATCAGGCGCACTGGCAACGACAGTCAAGGAGTGGGGGTGAAGACAGGAAACCAAGATGGTGAACTGCCAGGCAATAACTCCCACTGTGGCACAAAGTGGACCATCTGTGACACAGGAACAGATATCAGCTGTGGCTGGAGAGGGTAGGGAATGGCAGGCCCTCCAGAACAGACCCTGCCATGCACAGCTGCAGCTGGTCAAGGTGATGGGACGTCTGTCCATCAGGAGTGCAGATGATGCACAGGTTCTGGTCCCAGTGACACTTGATGATTGCAGGAACCCAGGTCGGTCAGTGGCCAAAACCACGAATGGAGAAAAGCGCACCCAGTCGAAACCATTGCAAAGCTGTCGCCACTGTTGGATGCGATGTCAGAGGCACCAGGTGATGGAGGGTCCATGGTTGGCATTCATTTAGCATCTCTGCTGGTTCCTGTCCCACACCAGAGTGGAATGGTATGAACTCAAAAAACGATCTAAAGCAGCTATAGGAGACCTGCTGGATACATACTTCTGCATCTGATTTTAAACGTCACACATTCGACCTCACCATTAGACTGAGAATAAAATGGGGGTGCTGTGAGATGGTGAACACAAATTGCCTGACAAAAGATGCAAATTCTCAAGTAACAAACTGGGGCTTAATGATTGTCATGGTAAATGGAAGTCCCTCAATTGCAAAAATCTTAAGACTGGGCCGAAATATTGACTGCCAAAGACGGACAACCCACAACACATACAGAAACTGGGAATAGCTATCCACTACAATGGGCCTGTACTGATTTAGGAACAGCCCAGCAAAATCGACATGTAGATGCAGCCATGAGCGCTGCGGTGTCAGACAGGGAGAAAGAGACAGTGAAGGGTGCCTGTTGCTGAACAAAGTTAGAACAAGCAGCGATACACTGCATAATGTCTGCTCTATGCTCAGCTAACACACATGCCGGAGGGCCAAAGCTTTGGCATGAGACATCCCACAATGACTGACATGCAGAAGCCACAGTACATTACAACACAGGGGGCAGCGTCGCCTGTAGCTAACAAAAGAACACCGTCGAATATAGAAAGGCAGTGCTGGAGGGAGAAGTAATTACGCAAGGAATCTGAGACATGACCTGCAGGTTTTTCTGGCCAACTGTGCTGCACCAAAGAGAGGATCTGCCTAAGTACAGGATCCATGGTGAAAGCCAGTGCTGTTGTAGCACGAGGGAAAAAGCAACTCGCCCTGATTGAACAACAGGTCTGGCCCTATTGGAAGGCAAGATAAGGCACTGACGTTGGCGTCTTGCGCAAATAGTAGGGCAAGGGCGGCACAGCCTCACACTACATTGTTGCCAGATTCGTTCAAGACGGTGGATACAAGATGGCGGCGACAGATATGACAATGTCAGTATGATGTCATAGTGGGAAGTTCAATTTTTGGTGGGAGAATCGGTCAATTGGGCTACCTCCACTAACCTAAACCCCTCTCCCTTCCCCTTCACCACTCACCTCATCAAGATAATGGTGGGAAACTTTCGGTGGGAAGTTCATTCAAAATGGTGGATCTAAAATGGCGGTGATAGATGTGGCAGCATCACTGTGATGTCATGGTGGGAAGTTCAAATTTTGGCAGGGAAAATAAGTCAACAGGGCTACCTCCACTAACCTAAGTCATCCAACCACCATCTCTTCCCTGGAATTGGCAGGAAAAGGACTCAGCCTATGTTGGGCTGCTGGATAGAATGGACATAAGTCATTATTTTGCATGCATTGTTTATTTAAACATTTTAAGTTTTCACAGGCAGTCGCTCCATCCACCATGTTCCCCTTGACATCCAGAGTCCAACTGACGTAGTACACAGTACCATCACGAGAGATTGCTGCTGTCCCTCCTATGACATAACGTACGGCAGTCTGGGAGAAAATGGCGGGAAAAGGACTCAGTCTGTGCCCAGCTGCTGGAAAGAGTAAGGAGTGTACTTTATTTATTTTCAATAGGTAGTTGAAAGAATTTAATTAAGGATGGTTTTCACATAGTTTATTTATTATGCTGATACAAAACACTCGCTCTGACAGGCTTGGGGTCACAATACATAGTCTACAGACCTGCAAACTACTCGTAAATTACAGAATTAATGCAGTACACTGGTGTACAGACTCGCAAACAACTCCTGCAGAGTCAAAATAATACATGTAAAAGGCTCTACAAACATGCTCACTATTTGTAAACTGTCGAAATAATGCATTGCACAGCCTATGGACATGTTCACAAAATAATGCAGTACACTGATGTACAGACACATTCACTACACGTTAAATTGACAAAATAAGGCATCTATAACGCTACAATCTTACACATCACACACAGATGGCGAAGCTACAACCACATGTTCCCATGTGCGCTGAATATTCAAAACACGGTCCCGTCGCAATAACTCGACTTAGCCTGTTTTTACACAGGTTGCAGAAGGCGGTAGATATAGCTATCTCCGATTTCTGCTCAGTTCTTTTTAAATTGGAACGACCACATGCGCAAAGCTGCAGGGATAATAGGAAGAGTCTGATGAGCAGTTACAAGATGCACAGAGACTACCTAAAACCACATTGTAATTTTACTGTAGCAGATAGGTTTGGAAAGGTGACTCGTTTCGAGATATAAGAATGCCACGAATATGATTCACTAGTGGGTCTAATCATTAACAGACTTCTCCATAGGATCCAATGCAGGTATATGATTGAATGGAAAGACTTGACTCTAAATCACAGACAGCATTTCTACCATAAAGCGTAACACTATAGATCTGAAAAGCCTGTGTACATTTCTTACAACCTCAGTCAGCACACCATCTACTGCATGTGATCATTGTCAATCAATCATCACCTATAACACAGTGCATATATCGCAGAACCTCTGACTTGACATCGAGACAGAATGTGTTACAAATACTGGAGAAATACCTGGTGGTAGCATCACGGAGTTGCAAATACTAGCTTCATATACCACATTCCTTATCTAAATCACTTTCTAAATTCGGAGATTTTATTATGAGCTTACACCATCGGCGACATGTAACCGCACTGTTGGTCTGTTAATACACACTCCGGCGATCACCATCTATATTCAATGTCACTGTATTTGTGTAGAAAAACCACTTCATTTGGGGGTAATGCCATACCTCGATTTATAAAACTCGTATAGTTTTTAACATGGCTACTTGTGTACACTGGTAGAACTAATACCGCTTGTGACAGTAACACAGTCGTTGCAATCGTGTTTTTAACATCCGGCAGCTTGTAAGATGGTTACATTTATCTTCCTGAGACACCGTGGTACCACTCGCAAGATGAAACATATGAGAGATGTCCATGCATCGCTGATTTTCGCTGAGTATTGTTTCGTATCGTCAGAAATCAGTTACTGGTGAAGTATTATACTTAGTAGTGGAGGATGCCTGATAGGTTCGCCGTGAGCGTCAAGCTTATAAAGTATCTGTGTGTGTGTGTGTGTGTGTGTGTGTGTGTGTGTGTGTGTGTGTGTGTTCCAACACATGCAAAGAAAATGACTGTGTCCAGTCGTATGGAAGGCATGGACTTGACATGGATTATTGCGATAACTATAAAGGGAATGAAAGATTTTTTTACTTGGAAAATTATATCCAGTCATAAGAATGGTACTGGACTGTGCAGTTGGTAGCGGCGGAGATTGGAGTCCTCCCTTGGGCATGGGTGTGTGTGTTTGTCCTTAGGATAATTTAGGTTAAGTAGTGTGGAAGCTTAGGGACTGCTGACCTTAGCAGTCCCATAAGTCCCATAAGATTTCACACATAAGAATGGTACAGATATTTCTATTTCCAGAGCCACAGTCATCAGGATGGGGTATTTCCGATACTTCGCTCATTGTCAAATGTCATCCAGTTGAGGCTGCAATCGTATTATTGCAAATACAGCGATCAGACATATATGTGACCGGTTTCCTAGAACAATATTGTCTGGGGTGTGTGGCACATGGCGGCGGGGGCCAGTGGTGGGTATGATTCACGTTTCCAACTAATGGTAAAGGCCGTCAGAATGGAAAGCCCAGTTGGGGTGCAAGAACACAGCTGACTTAACCGTGTCGCCTTCTAGATGGCTGAATAGCGAACTAATACTCAGTATGTGTCGGGCAGCCTTCATGATCGCATGTGTTCTATGTGGAAATTTGAGAAGATCCAATATGGATGTGTGTTTGCGCATGACCATTATTCCCTCCAATCTAAAATTGTCTGGTTGGCTGCTTCTGCACATTTCCTGGCTTTATTTGGTTGAGAGAACATCGACTGTGGGGTGTTTTGTGTGCATCTAGAAGGTGAAAGATGGGTGGAAGACACCTTTGCTGGTTCTCTAGACATGAAAAACACCATAGTTGACTTTGTAAATTATAAGGTGATTTAGAATCTGTTATATCATCAACATCAATATTCGTGTGTGGAAATATCAATTTCCTTTGTTTTTTCGAGTTTTCACTTAAAGATCTATGCAGATGGGATAAGTTTCTAGTTACTCAGTGGTTTACAGCACACTGCACCTCGCTAAAGTTCCAGTTTTCTAGAGACATAATTTCCCGTCTATATCTTCAGAATTATATTGTGCAAGTGATCAGTAGCATACTGCTATGTGCTTGGTATCGAGAAATTATCGCGGAAATGGTATGATGTTGTCGCAAAACACGTGAAAATACATATGTTCTTGTAATCCCAGAGTCTGGAGATGGGTGTAGAAAGCAAGCAAAGAAGCAAGTCAGGACCAGAAACAGTAACGTCTTGGTGCCAAGGGGAACCGATCCAGCCTCTGTACAACAGTTCAGAGAGTGACCTCGGTCTGCTGAGGATGCTCTGGTCACGTGTCAGGCCAGTGTGTGTGTTGGGGCAGATTACTTCTGACCGTCAACTGCGATGGTGACCTACCGACCTCATGGGAAATATCTAGTGCTGCAAGGACTATGTACAAAGGGTTCAAATGGCTCTGGGCACTATGGGACTTAACATCTTAGGTCATCAGTCCCCTAGAACTTAGAACTACTTAAACCTAACTAACCTAAGGACATCACACACATCCATGACCGAGGCAGGATTTGAACCTGCAACCGTAGCGGTCGCGCGGTTCCAGACTGAAGCACCTAGACCCGCTCGGCCACCAGCAGCCGGCTGGACTACGTACAGCCCATGTGCTTATGCTGTCTCTCTTCATAGTATATGTACAAGTGTCTGGTGGTCGATAGCTATCTGCAGAATGCAGAAGTGATGAATTTGTTTGGTGCAAGATACGAATTGTGTTTTTACTACATTGATACAGTACGTGGTGATATATAGCCAGGCTGGAGATCGGTTTCATGCTGAAATATTCAGTCTTCCATTGTCAGTGGCAGAGCAGTGTAATCCATAATCTTCCCATATTTCATGATCTGTAGGCCACTTTTGCAGGGTTGAACTGTCAGTGCAATATGGTGATGTGTACGAAACAGTTTTGCTGCTGAAAGTCTCATCCACAGAAAAAAAGTGGTGGACAGTGCTCCCACACCAACAGTATCAGTAATTTGGTGGGTAAATTGAGTAAGAGCCAATCAGAATGCTCCATTCATTCACAAGAGATCCTTTGTGCCGGGACATAGGAGCCTCTACAGACTGATTCGAACAAGATGGGGACATGGTATCTATGGAAAGTTCTGAGAGTAATGTGATGTCTTCTTTGTTCAACTGTTGAAGCAGATTATCCATCTCTGGTGGGATGCTGTCCCTCAGCTGCCGTTGTGGCATTAGAACATCTCCAGACCATAGGACTATAGGACACCGAAAATTCCAGCCATTTTTCTCTTCTGTAGGACAGTGATTTGAATTTTGTTTGCATAATTGTTCTGATTTTCCCATCTGTCCTTAGACAGTTCTCTCTTTCCAAACAACAAGAATACTTCTTTGATTAACGGTATTTTTGCAAGCATGCACAGACATGATGAAGGCTTTTAGTCTTGAGAACGTTTACTGTGTCTGTGACGGATGTTGAAGACAGGATGTTAAGATCTCCGTGAAGGGTAACATGTGATGGATGGGGTGCCTCATCCTGACCATCAGGAAGAATGTATTCAATGTTATTCCGGGCTATTTTCGTAAACAGGTCCTGTTAGGACGAGAATTTCCGTGCAGACAAGGAGAGACATCACAAAAGCTCCTACAATAACAAAAGCGACCATTGGCTGTTTCTGCGACACTTCACGATTTCTGAGAGTCTGAGAGGGAGGCTTTACATAGATATGTGATGTCAGTATAACACTGACTACCTTTTAGCTGCGCTTGCGATGGTGAGTCACTAGGCAACCACCTCTCGTTCAGCAATCAGGCCTGTGCTGGACCCGCAGGTAAAAAATCTATGTGTCAGCAATGGTAAACACATGCACATCCAGATGTGTCTCGCATATGGGACCGGCACGCAGTCCTGTAGAGAACAGATCGGTGATACATTGTGGTCGAATTTCTTAATGATAGTTCAAACGCTATTTTACATGAGCGTTTGTGCACTGCATTATTTTCGGCTGTTTAAGCATTGTGAGCGTATTTGCAGAACGCTGTACATGCATTATTTTGACAATTTTACATGTAGTGAATGTGTCTCTACATCAGTGTACTGCATTATTTTGTGAATATGTCCATAGGCTGTGCAATGCATTATTTCGACAGTTTACAATTAGTGAGCATGTCTGCAGAGCCTTTTACATGCATTATTTTGACTCTGTAGGAGTTGTTTGCGTGTCTGTACATCAATGTACTGCATTAATTCGGTAATTTACGAGTAGTTTGCGGGTCTGTAGACTATGTGTTGTGACCCCAAGCACGCCAGAGCGAGTGTTTTGCATCAGCATAATAAATAAACTATTTGAAATCTATCCCTAATTAAATTCTTCCATCTTCCTATTGAAAATAAATAAAGTACACTCCTTCATCTTTCCAGCAGCTGGGCACAGACTGAGTCCTTTTCCCGCCATTTTCTCCTGGACCGCCATCTTGGATTGCGTTATGGGATGGACGACAGCGCCCTCTGGTGGCGATACTGTGTACTAGGTCAGTTGGACTCTGGATGTCAAGGGGAACACGGTGGATGGAGCGACTGCCTGTGAAAACTTAAAATGTTTAAATAAACAATGCATGCAAAATAAGTACTTATGTCCATTCTATCCAACAGCCCAACATAGCCTGAGACCTTTTCCTGTCAGTTCCAGGGAAGAGGTGGTGGTTGCATGACTTAGGTTAGTGGAGGTAGCCCAATTGACGTATTTTCCCTGCCAAAATTTGAACTTCCCACAATGACGTCATAGTGATGCTGCCACATCTATCACTGCCACTTTAGATCCACCATTTTGAATGAATTTGGCAACAATGTACAGTGGGTCCGTGCTGCGCTTGCCCTACTACTTGCGCTGTCAGCCAGTAATGGCTGCCTTAATGATAAAGGAAAAGGAAAAGGGCCCACCACTGCACACGATGAACTTTCCTGTGAGGCATGGGAACCAAAGGATTAAAATGAGAAACCAATGGCTTGTGTTCCGTGACTAAACAGAACTTACAAGGGAATGGTCCAATAAGATGTTTTGGAACATATCCAGAAATTTTTACACAGGAAGAAGACAACAAAAGAAATGCACTGTCAAAAGAGGCACTACAAGTATTAAAAAATAGGAGGAAATTGTCAAATTTGTAGCGTACCAGGCAGTGGTTGAAATTACACCCATACTGGCGCTGTAGCAATTGCGCATGCACAGCTAGGCACAAACAAACACACACACACACACACACACACACACACACACACACACACACAGACGCAACCGAGATTGGCAGTAAATTTGTTAACAGGAAACATGACACAACCCGATCATAATTTGTAAAGGACATTTCAGGTTACCGTTCATTGATAGTTTCTCTGACACTACAGTAGACAGTTGCTATTCTCTCGAATGAGCCACTCAAGTAACATCTATTACAAATTATCAGTTGCTTTTTGGAGTATAGGCAATATTGACGATACGGATAAAGCTGAATTAATATTTATTGTGCTTTCGTAAGGCATGCCTGCTAATGCTACCTTTCTTTTTCTTCTATTTTCACAGTAATGTGGAATCCAATTAATGTTTTCAATTTAGCAGTGACGAAATATGAAGAACGTGGTTTCCAGCCAAAATCACCTACTTCTCCTGAGGAAGGACATTTTTGTCATTTGTTAGCTGATTTCTTTGACATTCATTCGAATGATATCGACATTTCTTTTGAAGTTGTGGATATGTTAGAAGAAATAGGAAATAACTGTGATGGTTCAAATGGTTCAAATGGCTCTGAGCACTATGCGACTTAACTTCTGAGGTCATCAGTAGCCTAGAACGTAGAATTAATTAAACCTAACTAACCTAAGGACATCACACACTTCCATGCCCGAGGCAGGATTCGAACCTGTGACCGTAGCGGTCGCTCGGTTCCAGACTGTAGCGCCTAGAACCGAACAGCCACTCCGGCTGGCCAATAACTGTGATGACGCCATGAATTGTGGTTCGGGTGACATCACTTCTACCAATAACAGTTCTGAAGAAGAATACCTCCAAAGCCTAGGGAAAACAGTGTACAGCAACAGCTTTCAGCGATAAAGCAAAGGCAGTGAAATATTGGTTAAACAAAGGAGGGAAAAACGCTTGAAGTTACGCAGTGTGCAAAGGGGTTTTCGTTTCATGAAATCGGACCATGAGCTGTACAAATGGAAGAAAATTTGGTAGTACATTTCTTTTATTGTCTTCTTCTTGTGTAAAAAATTTAAGGTTAGGTTTCGACATGTCTTATTGGACCATTCCCTTGTTAGAACCATACAAGAAGACTTGAAATTTCTTGAGGGAGAACACAATTGCTATAGCCTGCTTTTCAATCTGAGAATACCACTGCTGAGCGGGAGTTGAAGTCTTAGAAACATAAGCAATTGGTCGTTCAGAACCATCTGCATATTTGTACGTCAACACCATGCCAAGACAATGCTGAGAGGCATCCGTAGCCAACACTAGGTGCTGACCCGGCTGAAAAGTGGTCAGATATGGGGCAGATTGAAGAGCCGATTTAAGTCAAACGAACGCTCAGTCACAAGCTGGGGACCAGAAAAAAGGCACATTCTTATGTAAAAGCGCTTGCAGGGGCTGAGCAACAGTAAGAACTTTCCGCAGTATGCAACTTTACGCAGAAACGCCTGCATTTCCTTAACGGAGGTCGGCCACAGCAAAGTACCAATTGCGCCAATGTGGGGACGCCATTGCTTGACCCTCTGCGAGAATTATCAAAACTTAGGTACTCAACTGATGGCTGAAAAAATTGAGATTTGGCAAGATTGCACTTGAGACCCGTAGACTGCAAAACAGAAAACGAGGATTGGAGATTTCTAAGGTGGTCTTCGGTGGAAGATACCGAAATGAAGATATCACTGAGGTAATTGATGAGGGCAGACACAGAGGCTATCAATTGTCCAAAAAAAAAAATTCTTGAAAACTGTGGTCGCACCAGCGACGCCAAAAGGCAAGCGTTGGTATAGGCCGAAAGGTTTATTGACAATGACAAGACCATATAGTGGCCTCATGCAGGGGGAGCTGGAGGTACACTTCTGACAAATCAGTTTCCGAAAACCAGTGGCCACCTGACAATTTTGCGAGCAACTCGTCAGTCTGAGGCAAAGGGTATGTATCTACCACGGACTGTGCACTAATCATGAAACTGAAGTCGCCGAAGAGGCGAAGCTTACCTATTGGCTTCTTAAAGATGACCAGTGGTGAAACCTGTTCACAGTAAGAAATAGGCCGAATGACATCGAGCGACATCGACGGTCTAATTCGGCCTTGACAGAGTCTCACAACATGACAGGCACCTGCTGCGCCCGAGGAAGAGAGAGAGAGAGAGAGAGGGCAAGGGGACTCTTTTGTGGTGATATGGGCCTGAAAACCGGTAGCACCACCGAGCCCAGAGGAAAACAGAGTCGACAGTTCGGAGCAAAGGGGTTCCAGTTGCTGGTACAGAACTTGATCAGACACTAAATTTACCCCATCGGCAATGAACAGACAGAAATCATTAAACGAATCCAACCTGAACATGTCTGAGGGATGGGAATGATCCACAACAAGGAAGGTGAGAGGGCGATCAACAGATTTGTAAGACTGTAGAACTGATCTAGGATCGGAATCTGCTGTATACTGTAGCTAACCATCTACCATGAAACCTGTGTGAGTGGAGGGAGCCCAAGTCCATGTATGTTTGTTTACTAAAGCCACTGCAGCTCCTGCATCCACTTGCATTTTTAGCAGTTTGTTATTGAACACACACAAGTCAATAAACAATTTGTTCCGGGAAAATGTCATTGTAGAGATACAGTTCATGTCCATCGGTATTACAGTGCCCACCACGTTTGAAGAGGACTTGCACACCTATGCAATGTGGCTTTTCTTTCGAGATTTGTTGCAAACTGCCCAATGCTTAGGGCACGCAGCACGCATGTGTTGGACAAAGTTGTGATGTGGCCCTTTGCTGCTGTGGATATGACCCACGTTGTCCCGTGCGATGCTGAGTCGAAAGTTGTACTGCCGCAGTGGCCTGTACAAGCGAAAACACACACTTAGCGCCATCATCCTGAACACTTGAAGTGTACCTCACAGGGATTGTCTAAGGAACTTTCGAAACCTCCCTCCCCCTCCCACGTAGCAATCTGATCACCTGCGGACCGTGACATTTCAAATGGATGTGTAATATTGAGCACATCTGTAAGCATAAGATTCTCACAGTGAAGTGCTTTTTCGCGGACTTCCCTATCCCAGACTTACTTATCCAGGGCTAGACGAATAATAACATCACTCTCCGTGTGATCACCAAAGGATTCGTGATTGGTACTAGTGTCAAATTTACTGCGATGACTTAATCCAAGTAATTCTGCAGCCCAGACTTTGTAAGGCTGTTTTGGGCATTTCCGACAATGGTAAAATTCTGCACGCTTCTCAGTGACATGCGTTCTGTCACAGTAATAGGTTGAGAGAAGTTTGCACATTTCATCAAATGATAAGCTGGCCAGTTCTTGCAAAGGTGCAGACTGGCACAACTGATAAACGTGCAGTAAAAGCTTATGGGGGAGTAACTTGCTGCGAACATACAGATGCCATTTGATTGAGAGCAGTGGTGAGAGCCTGCTGTTGTTCCGTGAAAGCTTGCTGCTAGTTGGAGTGTTTCTCCCATTGAGATGGGTGGCTTAGCACTGACGGTAAAACGTAGACAAGACGACCTTACTCATCGCCGAATTCACTATAGAAAGAACAAATACGATTTATAGGTTCAAATGGTTCAAATGGCTCTGAGCACTATGGGACTCAACTGCTGTGGTTATCAGTCCCCTAGAACTTAGAACTACTTAAACCTAACTAACCTAAGGACATCACACACATCCATGCCCGAGGCAGGATTCGAACCTGCGACCGTAGCAGTCGCACGGTTCCGGACTGCGCGCCTAGAACCGCGAGACCACCGCGGCCGGCACGATTTATAGGACATAGTTCTTTATAGAGCAACACATAAGATACAAATAAGTACGCGTTATGTGCAATAATGAACACATTGACTGGACAATAATAATACAGGTTACAGAATAGGCTGACCACTCGTTTGCAATCGCTTAAATAATACTGTTTCTTTGGTGGCTCACCAGAGCACGCCAGGTGGCTGACCCCTATGGCCTCTACAAATGGGCCTGTGAACTGTGCGGACGCGCCACACGATTTATGAAATCGCGCGTCATGAGTGAAGGTGCATAATGACTGAAAATTCAGAAGTGAGAATATTGTGCGCTTGGTGGTCCACAGATTCTAACTATTTGTTAACCCTCCTCTTTGTACGCTGGAAAAGCTACATGAACTTGGCACTCAGACCCCTGGCTATTTTACTACAGCACTGTATTTATTGTTGGGTTTTGTCATAGTTTCTTAGTTGTAAAATCGCAGTATATTTATTATTACTGGATCATATACATCAAACGAAAATTTGTTTAATGTTCTATGGAAGAAGATTCAACATAATATATTTTGCAAGATTTTGTTTTCTGCTTTTTGACATTGAAACTTCATTTTTTTATGATTTACATTCTATTTTTATTCATACATATTAAATATTTTCAAGACATATGGTTGTATTTGATGTTTTTGAAGACAACTGAAATATTTTTTTTTATTTCACAGTTTTTGCTGTATCTGTAATGATCATCACAAAAATGAAGAAAGAAAAACTTCAATACAATACCTGTACCAGTTTTACTATGCTTAGAAATGATTATGTCAACCCCACACACTTACTCATTTATATTACAGTCTAAGCACATTATAATCTGGATTGAACAAGAACTGAAAACAAATTTTCCACAGTTGGACCCAAAGTACACAATTGTCTTTTGCTTGTGGGTTGGTGATTCACAGGTGCATTGCGTCCTTTAAGCTCATAGTCATATCCAAAGGCAAGAAGAAAACTTTTTGCTCCTTTCTAAAAGCATCTCCTGTCGAGTCAGATGTACAAGCTTTCATCCTACTAAGAAAACCTGCTCCTCTTCTGATCTGACGTCGGGTTTCTGGGTGATGATACAACCACACAATCACTGCAGTGATATCAGCAATGTCAGTCACATTGTAGAATAATACTACTAGCCAGTGTTTGGTGTTGTGTTTCACTCTCTCGGTTTCCCACAAATTGATCCATGGCTTCAACACTGTCCTTTTGTTTACTGTAATGGTCTATTATTTCTGGCATGTTTGCATCTCCAACTACAGTTCTTGTTGAATGAAGGGAGCAGGGAAGTATAACAGCTAATGATTTCTTTTGCCCTTATCAGAAAATCCAAAAACAGACATGTCACCTCCTTAGGAATTGCAATCTTGTTTTTCCTTAGATTTCCAACATAGGTGGCTTTCAGTGAGAGCAATACACTCACTAATCGTATGCTACTGAAGAAATTGTCAGCTACAATATTGTGATCCTTACTGAATCATTTTTTCCTTAGATTTCCAACATAGGTGGCTTTCAGTGATAGCAATACACTCACCAATCGTATGCTACTGAAGAAATTGTCAGCTACAATATTGTGATCCTTACTGAACCATTTTGTAGCTACATCTTTCATGACTCTAGAATACTCATTTACTTCTGTCTGTAGGCCTGGTTCTTTTCCCAACTACAACTTGTCTATTCAGTGAAAATGCATTTTTAGATTCAAAAGTTCACCATATTTTTATACCAGATTTAGCAGCTTTGCTTTTCGTGTATTGTTGAAATTTTTTTCTAAATGCAACAATTATGTGAAAGCCTGGACTGTTTATGGGAGAAAGAAAGCCACGAAATGAACATTTTCCACCTATCTGTAAATGCAGCTATTCATGACTCCCACAATTTGCCCTTATTTCCTTATTGTTAAATCTGAATGAACATATGATACCTTGAAATCTATTTAGTCATAGTGTTGCTCTGAAAACAGGCCTACCTTATTTCTTGTTGTGCTGGTCATTGAATCCTCCCACCTTGATCTCCAAGTTTCGGAAGATATAAGCAAAACAATGTAGGTCTCTAATTCTTCCCCATCTAGTTCTCTCCATACATTAGATGTACTATTAGAATAATCTCCATTCCACTTGTTGTACACTATCCTAGGCTCACTGTTAGTTTCCCTCACCAAGAAAGATATTACTTCTTGGGTAATTTGGAGCTTTAGGGCTTCTTCATTGAATTATGGGTTGCTGCTTGAGGACCAGGTTTATCCCAAATTATATTATGTGGTAGAGTCTGGAACTAAGCTGTATGCTCTTTGTACCAAATGATTCCATTTTTCCATGAAATAAACTTGCACATTGTAGTCATTACTTGCTATTACATCATCATCACCAGGAATGACGTCGTCTTGTATTATTTTCCTATGCAGTCAGGTCAAAAATACTTTTGCTTTCGACATCAGTCTTATCCCACATTTGAAAAGAATCTTAGTGGCCTTTTCATTCCAAGCAGGTTTTCCGTCAACCCTAAACAAAAAAAAAAAAAACCCTATACTTAAATTCTGACTTAAAAGTTAGCAGACGATAGTTTTTCCTATAATAGTCACAATTTTCATAATTTATATCTTACTTAGGTTATAATGGATTGACAATTCTTTCTTTTAATGAATTACATCACATGTATATTAAATAGTTATTACTGAGAATATAATATAACTGGATAGACAAAAAAATTTACTTACCAAGCGACAGCAGCAGAACACACATGTAAAGGTATTTCAATTTGCAAGCTATTGGAGCCAAAGGCTCCTTCATGAGGCAGAAAGGTTGAAGGGCCAGGAAAAGTGTGAAAGAAATGGACTGTTGAGGTGTAGGAAATGGGGAGAGTTCAGGAAAGTTGCTCAGAAAGCCAGGCCAGGGAGGACTTACCAAATGGGATGCCAAGGATAGGCAGACTTTTGGGAACTGAAAGTCTGACAGTCCATCCCCAGTAATCAGTCTTTCATTCTCATACCATCCAGTAAGTTTCCCCTGACCCAGAGTTCTGGGTGACTCTTCTGAATTCTCCCCATATCCAAACCTCACCACTCCTTTTTTTCACCCACTTCCTAGCCCTTCAAACCTTCTGCCAGAAGAAGGAGCCACTGGCTCCAAATGCTTGCAAATTTAAATACCTTTATATGTAAGTTCATCTGTCACCACTTGGTGATGTGTAGATTCTTTAAATGGCCTACATATATAAATAAATATTTGTATTGATTCTTATTCGCGTTGTCCCGTGCAGTAAAGATATTGTTGGGAGGTATGATTATATCTGAGTAAGCTGACACAAAAAATTGAATGTTATATTATCAATTTCTTTATGTACTTCAATTTTTTTACCGATTATATGCAAAAGTCGCAAGTTTTCGTTCTTCTACCGACCTACGTCCTAATCTTCACAACCCGACACGATGAGGACTTGCATTTTTAAATGGACCTTTTTGGAGAAGGCAACATGAAGAGAGAGTAGCTGACACAGCCATGACGGCATTGTTGTACATCACTGGGGAGACGAGGCAAGTATCAAGCTGAACACAAAAACTCAAAGGAATTAAATTCAATCATAGTTCCACAACTGCCATAATGTTTCTTAACCTGCATGCATCCATACCTGCTGTGCATTTATGGACTTACAATTTCTGGCATTGCTAAACATGCATTAGCTGTGAACAATTCACTGGTGAGCAAGATGTATGAGACAGGCGAAATACCCTCAGACTTCAAGAAGAATATAATAATTCCAATCCCAAAGAAGGCAGGTGTTGACATATGTGAAAATTACCGAACTATCAGTTTAATAGGTCACAGCAGCAAAATACTAACGCGAATTCTTTACAGACAAATGGAACAACTGGTAGAAGCCGACCTCGGGGAAGATCAGTTTGGATTCCATAAAAATATTGGAACACGTGAGGCAATACTGACCCTACGACTTATCTTAGAAGAAAGATTAAGGAAAGGCAAACGTACGTTCCTAGCATTTGTAGACTCAGAGAAAGCTGTTGACAATGTAGACTGGAACACTCTCTTTCAAATTCTGAAGGTGGCAGGGGTAAAATACAGGGAGTGAAAAGCTATTTACAATTTGTACAGAAACCAGATGGCAGTTATAAGAGTTGAGAGGCATGAAAGGGAAGCAGTGGTTGGGAAGGGAGTGAGACAGGGTTGTAGCCTATTCTCGATGCTATTCAATATGTATATTGAGCAAGCAGTAAAGGATACAAAAGAAAAATTCAGAGTAGGTATTAAAATCCACAGAGAAGAAACAAAAACTTTGAGGTTCGCCAATGACATTGTAATTCTGTCAGAGACAGCAAAGGACTTGGAAGAGCAGTGTCTTGAAATGAGGAAATAAGATGAACATCAACAAAAGCAAAACGAGGATAATGGAATGTAGTCGAATTAAGTCAGGTGATGCTGAGGGAAATAGAGGGTTGGGGTTGGGTTGTTTTGCGGAAGGAGACCATACAGCGAGGTCCTCAATCTCATCGGATTATGGAAGGACGGGGAAGGATGTCGGCCATGCCCTTTCAAAGGAACCATCCCTGCATTTGCCTGGAGCGATTTAGGGAAATCATGGAAAACCTAAATCGGGATGGCCGGACGCGGGATTGAACCGTTTCGTCCTCCCGAATGCGAGGGAATTAGATTAGGAAATGAGACACTTAAAATAGTAAAGGAGTATTGTTATTTGGGGAGCAAAATAACTGACGATGGTCGAAGTAGAGAGGATATAAAGTGTAGACTGGCAATGGCAAGGAAAGCATTTCTGAAGAAGAGAAATTTGTTAACATTAAGTATAGATTTAAGTGTCAGGAAGTCGTTTCTGAAAGTATTTGTATGCTGTGTAGCCATGTATGGAAGTGAAACGTGGACGATAAATAGTTTGGACAAGAAGAGAATAGAAGCTTTCAAAATGTGATGTTCCAGAAGAATGTTGAAGATTAGATGGGTAGATCACATAACTAATGAGGAGGTATTGAATAGAATTGGGGAGAAGAGGAGTTTGTGGCACAACTTGACAAGAAGAAGGGATCGGTTGTTAGGACATGTTCTGAGGCATCAAGGGATCACCAATTTAGTATTGGAGAGCAGCGTGGAGGGTAAAAATCGTAGAGGGATACCAAGAGATGAATACACTAAGCAGATTCAGAAGGATGTAGTTGCAGTAGCTACTGGGAGGTGAAGAAGCTTGCACTGGATAGAGTAGCATGGAGAGTTGCGTCAAACCAGTCTCAGGACTGAAGACCACAACAACAACAACAACCACTATATCTGGCGACCATGACAGGACATTACCATCGGGAGAGAGTTAGCACATTTCTAATAATTTAAAATGGTTATATAATTTTGCAAATTTTCTATTGTACGAATTGTTTTCTTGCACTGTTTCATGAGTGGGATACTATACTATCGCAACAAGGATGGGAATCACACGATGTGCAAAAAATTAAACATAATCAATTGGAGAATTAATTCCAGAAGGAGCGAAAATGCCAACGAAAAGGTAGGAAAATTCACAATCCATTGTGTACACAACTGTGCTTAGTAGTATCTCCGCCAATAGTGAACGTAGTACCTTTTCTAATCCAATTCCCAAACTGAAGCATACTCGCAAAATATGTAGACATTTGGGCAGAAAATTAATTTTAGGGATTGAAATGTGTGCATACAGTTGAGTTACACGGACAATGTATTTTGATATATGTTGGCGAGGTACTACTGAAAAGGTTTCATAGTGATATCCTCACTGTTACAAACAGAATATTTCATTTTCAAAAGTATGCATTTATTTTGTCATTTTATAAAGTTATCAAAAAAATGAAGATACAAGTTAGGCTTATCGTTGTCAGTCCACTGACAGATAGCCAGGCACAAGATATCGCTGACATGGACATGGCAACAAATGAAATCAAAAGAAAAATGTC
Source organism: Schistocerca piceifrons (assembly GCF_021461385.2). Lineage (NCBI taxonomy): Eukaryota > Metazoa > Arthropoda > Insecta > Orthoptera > Acrididae > Schistocerca > Schistocerca piceifrons. The sequence continues at coordinate 848,521,760 of NC_060138.1, forward strand.
AGTCGGAGTGACAAAGACGAGTTACATTTTTTAGTTAACATGGACACAGATGATAGTAACATTATCATTCGAACTGACATGACAATGACAGTAGATGAGATAGGGTCATAATTTTCTCCAGCAACTATTCTTTCCCCTGGTGAAAATTTAACACGTGACAGCGCGAACTTAATAAATCATTCTTTGCCTGCCACATTTACACCTAATGCAAACATGATTGGACAGGGTGCATTGTGCACGCCAGAAGCCCTGATCATGATGCAAGTGTTACAACAATTATTTAAACAAAGTTTCAACAATTTCAAGAACGAGTTCATGGGACAGCAAAAGACACTCAAACAAAGTATTGATATAAAATTTAATGATTTTTCGAAACAATAGACAGATACACAAAAGGAATTACTTGATCAGCAAAAGCAAAGTCTTGATGCTTTCAAAACCAACACAATGCAACAGTTCAATGACTTGGCAAAACGTTTGCACGCTGATCTTTCAAATGAATTATGGGATAAACTTGTAATTATGAGGAAAGATCTAAAAACATAGTCTCTCAGCGACTTGCCACAAGGTATAAATACTTTAAGCCAAAAGGTGTCATCAGTAGGGGAATCACAAAACAGTTCATGGAAACGGTGAAGGACGTATCTGACACTCAGGCAAAAATGCAACAGGAGCAGTCACAATTGTGCCAGAATATAGATACACTCGTAGGTACCGTTGATGGGTTGCAAACAGTGTACAAAGGTCAACCTGAACAGGTGCAAGACCTGTCAATGCAACCAGGTAGCATAAATACAAATACTCAGTTAATAAGAAAGGAGCAAGGAAGGATAGATAAAATCATTACAGAGATAAAGCATAGTGCCAAGGCTGGTTATGTTACACCAAGGCAGTACACTGGCACAGACGTTAGTCCAGGAACACAAGGGTTACGTAGATGTGATCGAGGAAGCGATGAAGGTACAGAAGATGGAGCTGAAATAGATCACAGGTTGAAACCAGTGGAGGAAAAATTGCAAACTAACATCGTTAGTAACATTGAAAAGGAAAGTGAACACTTAACCCCGAGCTATCAGGTGTCAACTGACAGGATAGATAATCCGAACATCTGTCTAAAATTGAACCCTGACCTGTCAGGTGAAATCAGTCACAACTATAAGGTGCAGCTGACACTGCCGACTTCTGTCCCTGTCACGCCGAGATATTTGGAACACGATCTGATACATCAAAACAATGTCATGCCAGTAATGGGTAGTTCTGTGAGCCTTTCTGCTTTGCTCATGGATAAAGGTTTATTACGACAGAGGCAGTTTCCAATTTTTTCTTCCAAAGGTAAGCGAACAAACCCAGTCGTATTAGTAAGAGTAGATCCAATTATTATGTTCTTGCTCACTTTTCATTTTCTACAGGAAATCGCTCGTTTCACTCATCCTTTTCACTAGAAAATGAAAACTTACCTAAAACCTACTATATGGATCTACTATAATCCACTCTTCAGGTCTAACTCACTTAATTCCATTTAAATTACTTAGAAAAATTAATAAAAATAAATATTTTTTGTATCATGTTCACTAATTCTCAGAATAATAATTTTCATACAAAAGGTGAACATAAGAAAATAAAATTTAATATTGTTTTATAAAAGGTGAACATAAGGAAATAAATAAAAAGCATTATGGTGAACATAAGAAATTATTCATTTCTAATTTTTTCTTCTTGAGCAGTCATAGGATTTTTATCATCTGTTGTTAGTATATGTTTTTTGAGATAAGACTTATTTACAGTTTTACCACATAAACATGTAACTTTAATTTTCTGATGTCTCGATACACATTGCTTACAAATCCAACAAAATCTTTCTTTTCAATACTTATCTTCATTAAATTCATTAATATTCTTTTTCTCTAAACAGTCACCACACTACTTTAGGTGTTTGGTATTGTCCATTTAAAGGTTATAAAATTTTATAGGTAAAATAAAAAGTAGCTGAAATTGAGTAGCTGAAAGTAAAGTGAAGTGATTTTCTTACCTATATGAAAAAGTAGTTAGATTTAGAGATGTAAAATTATTAATAAAAGACATAAAATTTAATTGTTTTAAAAAAGTAGTTGAAACTTGGGTAGCTGAAAGCATAGTGATGTGATTTTTTTACTTATATGAATAGCTGAAAGTAAAGTGAAGTGATTTTCTTACCTACATGCAAATTCAAAATGCTAACATAATCTACATAAAAAGAGCTATTCAGAAAAATGAGAATTGGATGTCATTTCACAACTGATGTACAAATTTTTTGTTTTTATTTTCTCTGTCTCTCTGAAAATATTTCAAAATGAAATGCCAACAAGCTATAAAGATTTATCTAACTTTTCCTAATCTTTTATTCATTTATATAGTTAAAAATTTTCAGTAAGTATTTTGTACTGTGCATCGTAAGTTAAATTTTTCTTACCATACATCGTTACATACTTAAAAGTATTTGTAGGAATTGTTTCATTAAAAGTTGCAGAAAGTTTCATAGTCATTTTCAGTGAACTTACAATATTATTTCTACGAGTCATGTTAATCACATAGATAGGATAGTTCTCTATGAAATTATATGGAGTTGTATTACTGTCTGATTTGATTAGTGTAACTCATTTAAGATCAAGAAATGCATTGTATGCTTTGAGAAAATTATTTGGAGATTAGTATTCCACATTTCCTGTGGGAAAATTTCTTTTCTTCCATTTTTCAAGTATATATTCTGTAGAGTAACGTGGTTGAATAAGAAAGAGTCAAGTAACTGATTATTTTTACGATTTGTCTGAAATTCAACAAATACGAAATATGGCATATCAGATTTCATTGAGTTACAGTAATCAGTGATATCTAGTTTAAACTTTCCTTGCCACTGAATCCTCATAGAAAAATATTGAAATTTTTGGATTTTTCAGAATATTTTCTCATTGTTCTAACTCCTAATTTGGTTCATATTTAACGATTGGTACACAAATTTCCATTGATTCTATTACAATTTTTCTTCCTTAGGAAGTGTATCTTTAATAATTTCAATTCCAGCATCATCATAATCAGCCCCTCTAAGAAGTGCATCTCCAGAACTAGAAGATTTAATTAAAATTACTATTCAACCTCCTTCCCACATAATTTATTTATAATCTTAAAATATCAACCAAGCATTGATAAGTGATAAAGTACTTTATTTTTCTTACTCTTTATTTTTCCATTATTAAGAATATGTCCTCCTATTTTTCTTACTCTTTATTTTTCCATTATTAAGAATATGTCCTTCCAAGCTTATTTTATCAGTAACAGATAAATTCAAATATAACACAACTTTTGATGAAATAAAGGGATGTTCGATTCTATAAAATTTTATTTCCTTTCTTTATGGTCAGAAAATCAAACAGTCTTACCACATAACTATTGATTCATTTTTTACTGGATTTCGCATTATATGTCAGATAATCTGATTCTGATCCATCTGGATTAGCTATAACAATTCTAAAGTTTATGTATAACTGTGTATGATTTGGATGAAGCCATCCATCTCCGATATTTATTTCAGTCTCTCTATCCTTGTTGGCTGCATTTAAATTATTATTTTTTTCTCATACACAGGGAATAAGTAAAACTGATAACTCTAGATTTTGTCCATATTTTATTCAGGTTAAAATTTATTAAGGTAGTTTTAAAACAACTTTTACTGTAGCACTATTAAAATCAGTCAGATTATCATTTTCATCAATTATAGTAAATCTTGAATAGGATCAAAAATAGGAATATCTATGGGATAATCAAGCTCATAAATAACTGCTCATCCAAATTCAGCATTTGGTTTAAATGAAGCAATAATATTAGTTTCTCCATGAAAATGATTAGTATGTTTAACCAACATTCCATCAACCAAATTAAAATTTATAGTAATTAATTGAAATGGAATAATTTTTGGAACATCTTTAGCAACAGTTTTTTCATTAGGTTCTATAATTTGATCATTAAATCTTAATATACTACCAATACTATCTTTTATATCCATGTATAATTTTACATTAATTTCAATAACAACTCTATTTAATATTTCATCTGCTTTAATTTGAACACCTGACTTTTTCGATTGAGCAAATTTTTCTATACTTTTCAAATTGTATTGACCAACAAGAATTTCTATTGTTTCTCCATTTTTCGGTTTGATATTTGCAGTTAAAAACATGAATAAAAACTAACCAGTGAAACATTTTTATAAGTTTCTCTTACGGTGATAGTTAATCTGCTTTTAAGAATAAATGAATTATGACTTAACTGAAATATCTACTATGTTCAATTTACTGTTAAAAATACATTAAAATAATGACACATTTGTAACCAAAAATAAGACTTCCAGAAAAGAATAAAAAAATGACGTGGTAAACTTTTACCAAATTCTATTTGATGTGCAATTATAGGTCCAAGTGGTTGTGGAAAAACAACAATTATATTCTAACTCCAGGATGGGTGAATTGTAAGAAAATTAATCATTTGTATGTTTATTCAAGAAATGTACGTCAACCAAAATATCAAGGATTTGTAAAAAGATGTGAAAAATTTGAAGATAAGCAAAATGAAAAATTACTCCCTTTATTGAAAATAATGAAGAAATTATTCCATTAGATCAATGTAAAAAGAATTATGTTGTTGTATTTGATTACTCCATTCTTGAAAATCAGGATGTATGGAATTTTTTATTAGAGAAAGGCATAAAGGAATTGCCTATTTTTATTTTGCTCAAACTTACTCAAAAATACCAAAACAATTAGTTAGATTTTATTTTGCTCAAACTTACTCAAAAATACCAAAACAACTAGTTAGAGATAATCTTAATTTTTTAAAATATTTTTAGACAAGATGACACAAATTTAAATCATGAATTTTTTGGTGGAGAATTAAAGTTTGATTATTTTAAAAAAATTGTAGTAAATGCTGGAATGATCAATTTGGAATTTTTTACAATAGGCATGACTAGAAAACCAATTGGTGGGAAGTTCAGAAATAAAATACAGAATTTTTTGATAACATAAACGTTAAACATAATCATTACATGTAAACATAAACGTTAGATGTCAGACATTAAAAATGTTTAAGTCATGTTTTTCCATCTCTAATAAATGTTCCCAAAATACGATGCAGAAGTTGTCCAAATAGCTAAATAAAATAGATAGAAAGCTGAAGAATTTAATCAACAATTCAAGCTTTAGAAGAAACAACCACGAACAGAATAAAAAAATATAAAAAAAGAAAATCAACCAGTTGTTGATGCAAATGAACAGCCTAAACAAGGAATCAAAGTACTAGGTGATAATGTTTTGAAATCCACTGAAGAAAATAGAGGTTGAGGAAAACATGGTTCCTTATCATCAACATCCTCATCTAGAAGAATTTGGAGACTTATCACGAATTAGAAAACTAGGAGTTTGGTCTGTTGATATTCGTGGTAAGTATGACTATACATTAAGTGAATGAGAAATTCAAGCTGCATTTTAAAAATTTGAAGAAGAGAAAAAAGGTGCTATTAAAAAAATAAAAGACACACAGCCTAAGACAGCTTTGGCAGTCATCAGGATGGTGTTACAAAAATAAAAGAGAATGGTATTAAAAAAATAAATGTTAGTGAAAGAACATTAAAGTATATTAACACTTTCCCATCCAAACATCTCGTACAAATTGATTCGCTTGGTGCTGACAGCACTAATGCGGATTACTTGGCTTGTCACCGGCCGTTCTTGACGTTATCAGGAGATTATAAATTGTTGTTTTACTAATCTCATCGCTAGTTCTCATAAGTTTTCAACCCTGTTCTCCTACTTTCATGAAATTTCGAAGATATATATACTTCAATTAATATGTTTGTTTCATATATTTGTTTATTTGCGTTGTCTTTGGTACTTAGTATTTCTCTTTCATATGATATGCAGCAAAACATTCTCCAAGATGTAATGCAACTCCACAAGAGTTGCACATTAAGTTTGTTGTTCTTCTTTTTTTGTTTTTGGAACATACATGGCAGTTTCGGAAATAAGTATTAGTTGGTGTTGCTTTATGTTAGTGGAAAGTCTATCAACCAGATCATAATGAGACATATGCAATGTAGTGGCAATGTGCAAGTTTTGCTCAGAAGCAGGTACATGGTGCTTTAATAAAAAAAGGTGAAATCGGAGACTCTTGTGTTCTGTATGCAATATTGACATGTATGGAATGCAATAAAAATGTGCAATTAAAGAGGAAGTTTTTCTATATATAGGGTACTTTCTCAAATATTGGTCTACACGGTTGACTCCTTTCATGTATTTGTTGTAGTCTACTACACTTACAAGTTTTTTTAAATTGTGTAATTGGTTTTTCTACATTTTCTTTGAGTGTCAGTCAAACGGCACTATGTATTGTAGAGATCATTTGTAGTGTTTTAGTTTTCGAATCTCGCCATACCTGTGCAAGTACTTCACTTTTCCATTGATGAGAAGCTTCAAACACATCAGAATGAGTATGCCATATTTCGTAATTTTCAATGAATTGTAAGCTTTAAAATTTAACTGTCCACACTATGGTATCATTCCTTCATCAATTGAGATGTTTTGACTTGGATTAAAACTTTTTGGTAAAATAATCAATTATGAATTGCACTTTGAAAAGCCAGTCAGTGCTATCCGGTTTATTGTTGTTGTTGGAAAAATGATATTTATCTGAATCAGTTGCAGGACATCGTTTTGTGAAACATCGGTGTGTCTATCAACGGATTCGTTGACCAATAATTATTGATCCTTACTTTTTTTACAATTCCCATAAGGATAACAAGCCCAAACCATTTTCTAAGTTTGGATCCCATAACGTAGACAAATTTGGCATTTTTTATCCAGCTTCCTTCTACTGCAATTTTGACTGTAGTACTTGTTGGTTTCATTGCTAATATATTCAGACAGTTTGTTCCCAATATATAATTCTACAATATCCTCGATGCTGTGAATATCTTTTGGAAATATGTTTGGACCCGGAGGTCCTTCAAATTTATCATTGGTCCTCGGTAAATCAAAGTCTGACCACTGTACACTGTCTTCTTCATCTGATTCATCCGAATCAGTTGGCAACCATAGGGTTCACCGAATTCTTCTTGGACGTATTTCTCTATCATCCAACGATTCTGCTTCACTTTAATTTTTGGTTATCCAATGTCTTCTTCCCAACTGGCCAACTTGTCCAGAACACCAGACAAGACGTCCGTGCATTCATCATAAATAATCGTATCGCCTCTTTCGTCTGCCAAGATGAAAGGGCACAAGTACTTATAAAAACAAAAAACTTGTTGACATGTGTAATTTATTGTTACCTAAACAAAACACCAACAGAATGCAAAAGATACTAAAGTGCTGTCGCTGGCCACTGAGCGATACTATACATGACTCCACTGTGGTGTCACCAGTCTTTGAGTGATACTATGCACACAACAGCACTGTCATATCACTGGATGACATAGTGTTAATTATAGTGAAGATCTAACTTTTGGATGAAAACATGTTGATAGATTTAAATTTTTTGGAAGTTTCCCAGTTGATTTTGATGGCAATAAATTAAAATTTGGTAGAAAAGAAACCAAAGGCACAGATGGTATAATGAATCTTCCTGATGAAGCAACCGTTGGTTGTGAAAGCTTGAATTTTGTGTGTGTGTTTGTGTTTGTTTGTGTGTCTATCAACATGCCAATGCTTTCGTTTGGTAAGTTATATCATCTTTGTTTTTAGATATAAACAATTTACTATGGAAGATATGGGTGAAAAATTTGATTCTGTTCGTTTATCAAATTATGCAGGTATATTGTACCATTCAGGAGTATTATATTCTGAAAGTGATCCAAATAAAAGAAATTCACGTAAAGATAAAAAATACAATAAACTGCGATTGCAGGCTTTCTCGGCGTGTTTCAGCTATGAAATGTTCATGGGTTATCAGTTGAGTGGCATCGTCTTCTAGTCGCAACGTTGCAATGGATTGCATATCCATCATCTTCAGGTGAAGTGTTGGCATGCTGACCGCTGGACCGCTATCAGATTCCGGTTGCTGACCAATCTCGTGCCAGCGGAATCACACCAGGCCTGAATACTAATACTGGAACACAATTGACATCCGAGCTGGTCTCACACATGTTCTATCAGAAACAGATCTCAATGGGCACCAGTATGCCTCATCACAACATAAGACAGTTTATACAGGCATTTTCCATGTGTGGGCATGGATTGTCTTGTTGCTAAATGGTACCACAATACGATGCTACTATGGCTGCAGTACTTTAGGACACTGTTTTTACAAAACAAAGATCTGAAGATGGTCATGATAGACCAAAACTGGTAATCTGTGAACAAAAAGTTTGTGACCATAGACGTAAATTAAAGCAAATTTATTTTATTTTATACCACAGTACTGTTGCACGAGAGGTAACACATGAGGATGCAAGATGCTCGTGATATACTGTAGTGCCAGCAGAGTTCTTTCAGCCATTACCAGCCATGACCTGTAGTCATACCCGATGGCTATCCACAGCACGACACAAGAAGTAATACAACTGTGCCTCTCCAAAACAACGTAAGTATGAGACCTCTATATCTGTATATTCCACAAGAAATCATATGATGCATGGCAGAGGGTACCACAAATCACTACTAGTCATTTCCTTCCCTGTTCCACTTGTAAAGAGAGTGAGGGAAAAACAGCTGTCTGTAAGCCTCCATATGAGCCCTATTTCTCTCATCTTATCTTCATGGTCCTTATACAAAATGCATGATGGCACCAGTAAAATCGATCTACAGTCAGCCACAAATGCCGGTTCTCTAATTACGTTCTTGTTTATGTGATTAACATTTTAAAACAGTTAATATTGAAATTACTGTATGTAGATTTTACAAAATGCTCTTTAACAATTTATATAAAGTAATAAATTGACATGAAACATCATGATTATTTTAAATATATCATTTAAGGACTGATTTCTTATTAAGATTAAGAATGGCAAACTTACAAAAAATTTGTCCTATTCACTACCCATGAACCAGGATACACAGGTTTGGCATTGGTCACTTCATTGTAGTGTTTCTTGGCTTATAAGGTGTTACCAAGTGTTTAATACGTTAACATTAAGACATCACCTTCACTATGGAACATTAGGAAAAGGGGAATATTAACTTTTTGTATCTGTAGATCAAAAGAGAAGGGTGAAATTACAATGAAATCCAGACCTTTAACTGCATACAGGCATCAATAAATATCAATGGGGCAGCTGAAAATGTGTGCCCCAATCAGGACTTGAACCCAGGATCTCCTGCTTACATGGCAGATGCCCTAACCGTCTGAGCCACCGAGGACACAGAGGATAGTGCGACTGCAGGGACTTATCTCTGGCATGCTCCCTGTGAGACCCACATTCCCAGCCTACTGTCCACACACTACATTTGTAGTGCCCCTGCCCAATATACTCATTACTCACGGCAGTCAGTCTACCAATTCCCGTAAGAGTTCGGGCAATGTCAGTGCATCCAGACTGAAGAAAATCATTGGCCAGTTAGCCTTATCTATATGAAGATGGTATCCGTTCTTTCGGACATCTGAAAGAACAATACCACCTTCATCAAAAGATAAGGGAGGGCCCTCTTATTCAGTATTATCCCTTAAACCCACAACATCTTCTGTTCGCGTAATTCACAACAATTCTTGTTATCAAAGGTCCCATAAAGAAGCTTATTTTCACCCAGCAATTGACAATATAACCAGATATTCCTCATGTGAGGCAAATATTAATACTGAATCACACATACTGAAAAAGGTAGTATCTGACAATGGCTTCGACAAAACACTAATTATGAGGTTTTACACCATGAAACAGTAGGAACAAACTAGGAATTGAGATCAGGTCACATCAGGAATGAGTGAACAGAAGAAAAAAGATAAGTTATAGTTTTACCACACTGGAATCACATTTCTGATGAGTCATTTGTTTCAGAAATCTGGGTTTCAGGGCAGAGAACACTATAGGACCTCGCATTATATATAACGTAGATAACAGTCAGTTACATAACACATCCAGAGTATACTTAATAATATATAGTGACTAATAAGTTTTGTGTTGGGAAAAGCAAGTGAAACATCAAACACAAGGTTTAGAGAATATACTAACGTTAATGAATTTAATCTCCCAGTATTTGATGCTCATTTAAGAGAGTGCGAGCATTCTATCAATGACATCACTAAAAAAACACCGTTCTTCACATGGCAGAAAAGGTCGATTACTGAATATCCTAGAAGAAATAGAGATAAGTACTCACATAACCAAACACCCAGATAATGTCCTTAATGAACAACAGAGTTATGAAATAAGATGTATGTACAGAACTTTAACAGCATTTTAACAATAAAGGTTCAAAATAGAATTTTCTCCAATTTCCTTTCTGTAAAATTGAACAAATTTGACATTTGTTGATGTATCCTTAGATCCAGGTCTGACTTGACAACTTTGTAACATGGTGGACACAGATTTTGCTGCATATGTCCATCTTGCTCAATGTGTTGTTTGAGACAGTTAACATGAGTTTCATCTCTTTATTCTTCTTGTCTTACATGCTGTATATATTCTACCCATAGATACCAATTGTCCAAGTGCAGTCCTCATTACACAGTCTGACAAAGGAAAAAGTGAATCTCCTGGAAGACACGGACACGTACACACTATCGATGGGTGATTAAATGATTAGAATTAAGATTCTGTGTGGCACCATGCAGGACACAGGATTGCTGCATACTCGTGTGACAGCATTATCAGCACCTGATAAGAGTTTGAAAGGAGCCTGATTGTGACTGGTTGGATCGCGCAATATCCAGATTTGTTGGGCATCTGAATGTGACAGTGGTCTGATAGACCAAATGAAGATATGAGGGCAGAACACTCATTATCAACATTCTGTTGATTGTGTCTGACTACAACAAGGGAGGACCGTCATATATTGTGGACGAAGCATATCATAAAGTCCTTCAAATCTGTACTCTCCATCCAAGATAAAGCCCTTCACATCTGTGCTTGCCATCCAAGAACAAGTAATTCACTCCCTATTACATTCTGTATCATCCCACACCATTGTTTGACTGTTCCACAGTTTCCCGCATGGAGGATGCAGAAATAAGAATCACTGGCACAGAGAAGCAACTGAAAGAGCTGAAAACAAGTAAGTCAGCAGGTCTAAATTGAATCCCAGTTCAGTTTTACAGAGAGTACTCTGAGGCATTGGTCCCTTTGTTAGCTTGCATTTATTCCTAATCTCTTATCCAGCGCAAAGTCCCAGGTTACTGGAAAAACTGCAGGTGACTCCTGTATATAAGAAAGGTGGAAGAATACATGCACATAATTACAGACCAATATACTTCAATGTCCTTAACTCCGGTTTGCCGCAGAATTCGTTAACACATTCCGAGTTCAAGGAAAAGCTTCTGTCCACAAATCAGCATAGATTAAGAAAGCATCATTCATGTGAAACTCAGCTTGCCCTTTTCTCACATGATATCCTACAAACCACAGATGGAGGGCAACAGGCATTTCCAGAAAGTGTTCGACATGATGTCCCACTGCAAGCTACGACTAAGTAATGGAACTCAGTAGGTAGTCCTCAACAGAGAGTGTTCATCGGAGACCAGGATATCATCAGGAGTCCCCCTGGAAAGTGTGGTAGCACTGCTCTAACTCTGTGCATACATAAATGAACTGATAGACAGGGAGAATGGCAATTTATGGCTGTTTGCTGATGATGCTGTGGTGTATGAGAAGATGTTGTTGAGTGACTGCAGGACGATACAAGATAACTTAAGACTGAATTTCTAGTTGGTGTCATGAATGGCAACGTGTTCTAACTGTAGAAAAATGTAAGTCAATGTGGATGAGTAGGAAAAACAATTCTGTAACAGTTGATCACAGCATTAGTAATGTGCTGCTTGACACAGTCACAATGATTAAATATTTAGGCACAACACTGAAAAGTGAAATGAAATGGAATGAGAATCTCAGTTTGGTAGTAGTAAACACTAGTGATCAACTTTTTTTTTTATTGAGAGATTTTTGGGAAAGTGTGGGTCATCAATAAAGGAGACAGCGTACAGAATGCTAGTGTGATGCCTTCATGAGGCCTGTTCGAATGTTTGGGATCTTAACCAGTCAGATTAAAGGAAGACATTGAAGCAGTTAAGAGGGGTGCTGCTAGAAAGTATTATAGAGATGCTACATCATTTCAAATGGGAAGCCCTTGAGGGAGCCACCATTGCAGAAATTTAGACAACCAGAGTTTCAGGCTCATTTATATAGACGTACAGAATATTTAAATAATGTTATGTATACAGAATATTTAAGTAATGTTACATATACATTCATTTTTTGTCCTCTGTAACATGAGCAACTGATGGTGGGTGCAAATACTGGTCAGGCAACTAAATATTTTCACATGCAGCTCATGGTTTTCAATAAGATGTCTTCTAACAACCTTAAAATGTTTTACATGTACATATCGATGAGAACTTGAGGAAGCATATTTTGAAACTCCCAAAACTCTTAGTTCAACCACATTCAACAACTTTAAATCACTGCTAATCTTGGAGAGAGACAAATCAGTTAAGTTAACATATTTTATGTATTTTAACTGAATAATGTCACACTGAATAATGTTCAGTCAATTCATAACTAAGAAAGAAGATATCCATTGCTCAAAAATGTGCTGTAAAAATAATATGTGATGCTCATCCTCTACCACCTTGTAGCCGTCTATTCAAGAGGTTAGGCATTTTGACTATTGCCTCATTGTATATTTATTCCCTCATGAAGTTTGTTGCAATGGAACAGTTTAAAAAGAACAATGATGTACACAACTATAATACCAATAAATTATTCACATTAAGGTTGTCTTCAGCACACAAAGTGATGTATAATCTTGCCACTAACGTTTCTGATCACTTACTTCCTTGACAACTTCTATTCTGTAGAAGAATTTTTATTTTTGTAATGGGTAAAAGAGTAAAGAGTAGGAATTACTAATTCATATCTGTATTTTAAAAAAACTACACACACTGGTAAATAGTCAGCATGTAGCCATATTTACACACGGGTGTGTAATGTGAATGTAAAATGACTTGTGTCACATCATTACAATTAATCGTACAAATGATATATGGAACATGAAACTAGATAATTGCATACCTTGAAGGTACAGATCCTCATTAATGAAATAAAGTTCAGGACATGGATACATTCATTGTAGATGGTTTTAATAAAATTGGAACAATGACTGAAATACAATAATTTAACACATTAAGTGTTCTGGTTGTATCTCTATGTAATGTGACAAATATTTCTATGGATTTTGTTTTTGAAAACACTGCCATTATGCTAACAGGTGTAAGCATATTTTTGTCCACAAGTATCATGAAACATCTATAAAAACTCTCTTTACTTAGAAACATTACAATTACAGAGAATGCCTTGAACAGTCTCCTTATGAACTACATCTATTGTTGTATCCAAGGCTAGTCTTCGGCATGTCGAGATCAATAATTTAATGGAACATCATCTTCTTGCCTTTAGTATGAGACTTACACCAATTCAAATTTAATAAATATCAAATTTGCAGCACATACACAATTACCATAAGCAACAATTAAGACAAATACTGTTAATAGTAGCCATTGAACATCACATTTAATCACAGATGATTTACCACACATATTACATACAATCAATTCACAGTTATAAAAAGAGCAAGATTAACATCATGTTTAAATTTTGCTACATAAGTACATCAATTCACTGATTGAGTGACTAGTACTTCTAACTCTGTTGCAATATTTATAAACTGGTACAATACACTATATAAAAAGTATTCGTAAAGAATCTTCTAATTAAAAACATACAGAAAATAGGAATATTATTCTAATACATTTGATAATAGGTATCAAATTTCAGGTACAAAGAAGGATAGTAAATAAGTTTTTCACGATGGACTAGACCAAAATGTATGCAATACTGCATACAGCTATCACATTATGCTGCATCACCGTTTAAAATAAAATAGAACATCTATAAATCTATATGAAAAAAGTTTAAATCAATTACTGTGATGAGGACCAAATTTTCCCAAAAGTGAATATTTCTAGCTAGCAGGCAAAAATGCTCACTGCAGACATGTAAAATTTCAAACCTGAATATTATAGGACATCAATACAGGCTTTACTACGATAATCTACATATACAAGGACAATGACACTGATGAATACAATCTTCAGTCACAGGTGTTATACAAATAACGCTGCAATATTACTGAAACTCACTTATTTCCATTTTTCACTTAATGCAAGTTTTATCTTGGAAAACAAATGCTGCAATGTGGTGAAACACCATCATATGTAAAGCTTGGAACACATTGCTGGCACCAACAGATCTCATGTCATCTGAAACAATAATTTAAAACTAATAACTGTATGACATTAACAACTGATTCTTTAATTTTTTACCTGATAATTGTATCATATTAAAAACTGATTCTGTATTTTTTAGGTAAAATATAGTCTTACTAGGAAATGACAGCAGAAATAGTTCACACTCTGAAGTAAACTGGCAGAAAATCATACAGGGAATGGTTAAATATGGGGTTGGGGAGGGGGGATGATTGGTAAATCAGCATGAAAGACATAATTCTATTTTGCAAAACCTAGGTCCTGAGAAGCATAACAATGCATGATATTTGACAGAGAGATGATAGATATCTGTTAACACATCAATAATTTCATTAGAAAGTATGAGGTGTACAGCTAAATGTTATCTGAATATGGTACTGCAGAGAATGTGAACTAGTTATCCACTAAGGAACAGTGCCGTTGATGATAATAAACAACAATGACCAACTTGTACTCAAATTCAACGAAAAAGCGACATCATGTCTCTTTGTGAATGTATAGTGTTAAGAAGGTTACAGCCAGTATCGAGCCATGACGGGCATTCATCATACATCAAAGGTACGACTGAATCACCCTCGAGGTTACAACATTGCGATTTCCAAGAGCAACCACTTGACTGCACATAACAGAATAGAAAGAAATTTAATAAATTCAGTATGCTGGCCATGAACGTTTGCAGTTTACATTCTCACAGTATAACATTCTTAATTTCAGCACCTACTTCAAAGTCTGGCACGTCTATAATTTTTTTGCCAGTATCAGTCCAGCACAAATTTGATGAGAGAATGTCTCCTCATACACTCAGCCATTTTATCAACATGGCTATACTTGCACACTGATTTGTCTAAATTACAACCAGCAAATGATCATGAACTGTGCAGCACAGGTTACAAAGGATACACAGATTCAGGTCTCTTCTTGTCCCATCTACAAGTGGACAAATGCAGGAATGTCTTTGTGTGTCCTACTTTTATTGACATGGCAGCAATTGCAGCAGTAATATACAGGAGGCTCAGTGATAGATACAGCACTGGAAACTGGTACCATATCTGTTACTCCCTGTTATGAAGCAAACAGGTCTGTGACCATTTGTACAGTCATTCTTTATATGTGCTCAGATCTGTGACCATTTGTGGTCATTCTTTATAAGTGCTCAATACCACTCGTTGGTTCAACACTTCAACAGTACTCCAGTATTGCCAGTTTATCACTTCAACAATACTCCAATATTAGAAATTTATAAGTAATCTCTTTCATACACAAATTGCAGTTTCCCACATCCTACCAATAAAGTGATTCTGGAAGCACAAGATCTTCACCACATGCACATTTGATGTTTTTGAATCTCCACCAAGGGTCCACTTAAGAAAGAATACTTCCAACAGATCTCCAACCATTCTTGGTTTGGTTCCATTATCAACACATGTGCCAATTTTCCCAACTGTAATATGCAAATTGCTACGTAGCAGGTTTACCATTCATTACATAAAACAGTTTTTATTAATAGCACAGCTAATATGAAAGCTGAATCTGGAAAAATTGTTGATAATCAAAGGTAAGAAAACATAAAAATAAAAGAAAAAATAAACTGAGTGAGGTGATGCATGGGTATGACACTGGCCCACATTCAATAAAAAGGCAATTCTAATCCCAGTCCAACAATCCAGCTTTTTTCCTGTGGTTCCTTAAATTACTTTAAGCAACCCATGGATGGTTCCTTCCCCATTCCAGGATTATGTTCCATCTAAAGACCTCGCCATTGATGGAACATGAACCCTAATCTTTCTTCCTTAGGAGAAATTCCTATCAGACCATGTATTTGTTACTGTAAACAATCAAAAAACGAAGCCTGATACACAATGAATTAACTGTATTTTGTGATACTCATCTGTACACAGCTGAATCAGGCTGAATGAACTACAAATTATGTATATGGATTCAGTAAGAATCTTCATGTGCAATTGTAAATATGAAGATATTTCTGAAAAAAGTCATTCAATATGAGGCACATTTGTAAAATATACTTTTCTTGATTACAGATTCTCACCACTTAGCCTGCAGGAAAATGGGTGTTGGTGTTGGTGTTGGTGGTGATGGTGGTGGTGGTGGGGAGGGGGGGACATTCTCCATTCTCCCATCTCTGTGGCCCAAATGGTTCAGACTTCACGTCCAACAGTAAATTATCTAGTAACTGCAAGGAGTATCGAATTCAAAAGTTTGATAGACGTTTAGTAAATTATCTGAAAACTACAAGGTTGTCTTAAATGTGTAGATTAAATTACTATTCCTGCAGTAATTATTTATGTTGTACAAGAGTCACCCGTACACTGAGTTGAATAATTTGACATTCATGTCAGTTATGAGCAAGACTTTAGCCATGATGGTCATATATGTGTTAGCTGGATCACATGGCTGCGACTTACGTAATTCAATTTTAAAATGGAAGCTAAAACCAAATCAGATTACATTACATGTAGTGACCAGCGTTTCTGCACCAAAATCGAATCCCTATGCAAAAAGAAACCAACAGAAATGTACAACGCGTTGAGAGAGGTGTGTGGAAATAGTGTACTTGATTGTAGCACAGTGTCATGGTGGTCTGCTTGTTTCTGTAAAGATCGGGTAAGCTCTGAGGTCAACCCAAGAAGTGAAACGCCATCAACTGCAAACAGACCATACCATTCACATAATTATTAATGACATTTTGTGAGAGGATGGAAAAACACTTGAGGAAATTGCATATGAGGATAGAATGTCCGTCAAATCAGTTTACAGAGTCATAACTCAAAGTTAAAGATGAGAAAAGTTACAGCCAGATGGGGGCCACAAGATCTGAGTGAAGAACAGAAATCAAGTTGCAAAATAATTGCAGAAGAATTGCTTCAACATCATCAAACAGAAGGAGAACAGTTTCGGAAAAGAACTGTTGCTCTTGCTGAAAAGTGGATACGAGATTCTGAGGCAGAATTGAAGTCTCAGTCATCACAAAGGAAAAATTCCAGCTCTCCACATCTGAAAAATTTCTGCCACAAACAGTCAAATGTGAAACTGATGAAAATCTTTGCATATCACAGGAATGGAGTCATAGCTACAAATAAGAGTGCCCCAGGAGATGTCTGTAACAGCCATGTACAAGCTGTTCCTGCAAAATGTTTTGCAATCAAAATTTTTCAAAGAAGGCCTGCCACACTTGCAGGTGGTGTCCTGATTTATGCAAGACCACATACTGCCTAGCAGTGAAACACTTGACAAATACAGATGGGAAACACTTCCCCACAGTACTGATATGAGCCCAATAGATTTTTATTTGTCTGCCAAATTGAAGGAACATCTCCATGTAAAACATTTTGATACAATCAATAAAGCTTCCAATGATGTGAACTCAGTAATGTGCCCAATCCAGAATACGGAAGTTGCCAAAAGGTTGGGAAACTGTACTAAGCAAGAATGGAGGTTATATTGAAAGCCTGCAAAAGTAGTTTGTCAAATAACTTTATTTTCATTGATACTATATTACAGTGTGCAAAACTTTCTAAATAACCTCCACATAATAGCTTAATATAGAGACTGTCTTACATTTACAGATAAAGCTTCATCAATTGTCGTCAGACACAGATTTAATTTGAAGACTTTGGATGGGGGTTGAGGGTGGGGGTGGAGGGAGGTGTACAGCAGCACTAACTAGATGGAACACTAGGACGAATGTGAGAAGGGGAATGGCAAGCAGATTACCATTCACAATGCAGTTTAATGAGATAACTGTTTTCCGTCTCTAGAAAACCGTATTCGAAATCAGTGCGCAATTTCAAATGAGAATTGCTCTTGGTGAACTGATAATATTTCATGACTTCTACATATCATCCATGTGTCTTATATAGTTTGAGGAATTATTAATGAGAATTCCTCTTGGTGAACTGATAATGTTTTATGACTTCTACATATCATCCATGTGTCTCGTATAGTTTGAGGAATTATTTCAAAAGTAATTGCTTACGATTAAACATCAGTTGAGCAAGTTATGTACACTGCCATCAATACATAATTTTAAACTGAACAATAAATTTTAAGACATAAGCAGCACAACAATTTAAACAAATATGCTATGTACATATTGATAACACTAGCAGAGATATTATCACCTGGCAAGGCATAACACATGGGAATCAAATAGTTTAATAATTAAATTTTGAAAATATGATATAATTGGATACTCAAAACAAACCTGCTCAACAAAGGTTAAAGAAATGTGGACGCTTTTAGAGCCAGTGGCTCCTTCTTCTGGCAGAAAGATTGAAGGGGATGGAAGAGGGATGAAGGAAAAGGACTACTGAGGTTTAGGAAATGGGGAGAGTTTGGAAAAGTCAGCCAGAACCACAGGTCACCGGACATTTACTGGACAAGATGGAAGGGAAGAGTCTTTCCTCCCACCCCATTCGGTGAGTGCCCGCTGACCTAAGTTCTGGGTGACTTTTCTGAACTCTCCCCATTTCCTAAACCTTGACAGTCCTTTCCCTTCACCCCTCTTCCTTTTCCTTCATCTCTCTTCCTTCACATTCAATCCTTCTGCCAGAAGGAGGGCACACTGGTTTCAAAACCTTGCATGTTCATTTAACCTACATACGAGTTTTCTCAGAGTGCCATTTGGCAAGTAGACTGTTTTCGATCTGTCCAAGTATATTAAATTATATAAAAAGTTTAAATAGAAGTTTCTCCAAAAAAGTATCTTACTAATAAGTGTTTTTACAGCATTTAAGAATTCCTCTTTGATGAATAAATTATCTTCATTAGCAGCATATCATTTGTAAGTAATCAAGGTACACTAACTACGATCACCAAGCAGGATACTAACACAACTTGAACTTGAGCTTATGGAAGTATCTGTAACCAGGCTTACAAAAGCTAGCACACAAAAGAATATTCTGTTCATTGTTATATATATCACCATAACACAATGTATTTGTTAAACAAGAAAAGATACAATAACTTGACAGTAAAATGTAGTTAACAATATTAAACTGAACCTAAATTATTTCTGAGTAAACAGTGTTGCTCAGTATTTACTATTCAGGAGGCCAATGTGCTGACTCTTCCCAGATATATAAAATGTTTTCTTGTTTTAAATATGGCAATGGAAAATCCTGATGGAACATAACTTATTTAGGAGTAAAGGTAACAACTCACCTGATACTAGAGGCTTCAAGTTGTCGAAGGCATGTAAACAAAATTGAAAACATTGCTAGCTTTCAGACGAATCCTTTTTCAAGTTACTATATGAGTACACTGTACCAGCTGAAAGTATGTGCCGTGGATGCAGTGCTGTATCTCACCTGGTGTGATCAAAAAGGGGGTTCAGAGAAGAGTGGCCAACGTATTGGTGGCAGACATTATGTGCATGAAATATGAATGTCTAGTACCTTCCGCTGCGAAAGTCAAACACGCGCCAGAACAAATGGACATGGTCAGCCCATAGAGGGCTCTGCCTCTGCGGCAGCTATTCCGCGCAGCAGCTCTCGCGCAGCGAGGGCGCCACCGCTACGCCACGTGCAGACAGCGGCCAATTGCCGCTCCCTCCGGTTCTGTATATAAGGACCCGCTCTACCCTAGACCAGTCAGTCTGGTACTCGCTCTGGATTTCGTTTCTCTTTCGGTGGTACTGCGTTCTGGTTGTTACTCGTTGTTGACATTTGCCTGGCTCTGGTTCCGAGTGGATTTACTGTTGGTGTTTGGTGTTGTGGTTTCCACAAGCCTCCGTTGTTTGTCTCTTCCTTGTTGTGTCGGTCATAGTCGGTCATGGTCGGTTGTTGTCAATTGTCGTTGGTCTGTCGTCCGACTCGTCCTTGTGTTTACCCGGTGGTGCGTGCTCCACCGCCGGCGGCTTCCCCGCCTGGCGGCTCCGATCCGCAGCCCAAGGCGTTCCCGCAGTTGGTTTTGGTTACTACAGAATGCGACACAGGTACCGCACCAGTGAAATTGTGCAGCACATGACCATAGTAAGTTTGAGGAGAAGATTGGGGGGGGGGGGGAGACAGAATGGACACCATGGCAAAGAGGGTATGGGTGCAGGATAAGTGAAATTATGGTACTGAGACAGGATTCACCTGAAAGCTAGCTTAATTTTCACTCACATTAACGTACCTTCGATGACTCGGGGCATCTACTATTTTCTGAGTTGTTACCTTCACTCCTTAACAATTTTTTTTCTGGTTTTCATACACATAAATCTTAAATATTTGGTACATAGAATTCTAGCGGCACGTAACACAGCCTCGAACTGAAATCGAGCCACAGCTGTAGCCTTCCAGCCAGTCAATGCCCCTGCTTATACAGTAACCTCAGCAGAAGCCACAACTTCTGTGCCATCCACTTCCACGAGCAGTCGGCCAAGTCTGGGGGCAGCAACTATCTGCCACATGACAACAGCCAGATCTCAGTCATCGGCCTCTGTTCCAGATCTTTCCAACCGACACAAAAACACTGTTCATTCCACAAAGTCAGCCCAGGGCAGTTTTGGCAACAGATTGGCAACCTATATCATCAGCACCTCCAACCACCTCCAGCAGGAGCAGCTTGTCCACACTTTCCTGTTGTTGAGACAGCTTACACTACACTCGTTCGTCCTCTGTTAGAATATTGTTGCGCGGTGTGGGATCCTTACCAGGTGGGATTGACGGAGGATATCGAAAGGGTGCAAAAAAGGGCAGCTCGTTTTGTGTTATCACGTAATAGGGAAGAGAGTTGGCAGATATGATATGCGAGTTGGGATGGAAGTCATTACACCAAAGACGTTTCTCGTCGCGGCACGATTTATTTACAGAATTTCAGTCACCAACCTTCTCTTCCGAATGCGAAAATATTTTGTTGAGCCCAACCTACATATGTAGGAATGATCATCAAAATAAAATAAGAGAAATCAGAGCTCGAACAGAAAGGTTTAGGTGTTCGTTTCTCCTGCGTGCTGTTCGGGAGTGGAATGGTAGAGAGAGAGTACGATTGTGGTTCGATGAACCCTCTGCCAAGCACTTAAATGTGAATTGCAGAGTAATCATGTAGATGTAGATTTGTGTCAGAAGAACTGTTGGAGGCTGGCCAACAAAGGGTAGAAATGAAGAGGATGCGGCAGCAGCAATTAGCACTAAAACTGAAGTAATTGATGACTAATTTATTAATTTATTCTTTTTCTTTGGGGGGGGGGGTGCAATGCCCTGTCAGGATGTATTATTTCCTTTCATTATCTTTTCTGTTAGGGGTTATTGTACACTTGCAGTAAACAGAAAGTCGGTCAGTGAAAAATTGACAACACAGAAGGCATTTCAGCATTTCACAGATGAGATAGCTAAGGCTCCAGCTGATAATGATGCTTTACATAAGGAAATAGATTGTTTAATGAAAGAAGGGAACAGTAGCTTTCTAGTGTGTATCCACCCATCATTGATAACGGTACTACTTCACTGGTTACCTCATTTTCGGGTAACTCTGAGGAAGATGTTTTTGTCTTTTTTGATAATTTGTATCCAGTCGTGATGTTATGGAACTGGAGTAGTGAGCAGTTGTTAAGTGTCGCTTGTTTAAAATTGGTAGAGGTGCTAGATCATATGTGATGTGTGATGAGAAGTTGCAGCATGGTCTTTCCTTACTTTGTGGAAGCGTTAGGAGATCGTTACAGAAGAGAGAATACTGTGAGGAGGAATGCTTAATGGTATAGTTAAAATACAAGGGGAATCAGTAGAAAAATTTGTAGACCACACCAGGAAAATCTTCCCCATGAACCACGGACTTTGACATTGGTGAGGAGGCTTGCATGCCTCAGCTATACAGATAGCTGTACTGTAGCTGCAATCACAATGGAGGGGTATCTGTTGAGAGGCCAGCCAAACATGTGGTTCCTGAAGAAGGGGAAGCAGCTGTTTAAGTAGTTTCTGGGGCAACGGTCTGGATGATTAATTGAACTGGCCTTGCAGCATCACCCAAAACAGCACTGTTGTGCTGGTACTGCAAATGGGTGAAAGCAAGGGGGGCAGTTTTACTTTATGGTCAAATTATGATGGTGTCCTCTTGAGTAAAATATTTTGGAGGTAAAATAGTCCTCCATTCGGATCTCCGGGAAGGCAGGAGGACGTCAAAAAAAAAAAAAAAAAAAAAAAAAAAAAAAAAAAAAAAAAAAAAAAAAAAAAAAAAAAAAAAAAAAAAAGAGAGAGAGAGAGAGAGAGAGAGAGAGAGAGAGAGAGAGAGAGAGAGAGAGAGAATGGAGGAGGGGCATTTTTATGGTTTGAAGCATGGAATGTCAGATCCCTTAATTGGGCAGATATGTTAGAAAATTTCAAAAGGGAACTGGACAGGCTAAAGTTAGATATAGTGGGAATTAGTGAAGCTGCAGTGGCAGGAGCAACAAGACTTTAGGTCAGGTGAATACAGTGTTATAAATACTAAATCAAATATGGTTAATGTAGGAGTAGATTTAATAATGAATATAAACAATAGGAACACAGATGAGTTACTATGAACAGCATAGTGAATGCATTATTGTAGCCAAGTCCACACCTACTACAGTAGTACAAGTTTATGTGCCAACTAGCTTCGCAGATGATGAAGAGATTGAAGAAATGTATGGTGCAATAAAGGAAATTATTCAGATAGTTAAGGGAGACAAAAATTTAATAGTCATGGGGGACTGGAATCCAATAGTAGGAGAAGGAAAAGTAGTAAGCAAATATGGACTGGGGATAAGGAATGAAAGAGGAAGCTGCCTGATAGAATCTTGCACAGAGCATAACTTAATCATAGCTAACACCTGATTTAAGAATCACAAAGAAGGTTGTATATGTGGAAGAGGCCTGGAGACATTGGAAGGTTTCAGATAGATTATGTAATGCTACGACTGAGATTTTCGAACCAGGTTTTAAATTGTAAGACATTTCCAAGAGTAGATGTGGCCAAAGACCAACTGCGGTTTGTGTGACCAACGCAGTAAGTAAGTAAGTACGTAAAATGTGGACTCTGGCCACAATTTATTGGTTATGAACTATAGATTAAAACTGAAGAAACTGCAAAAACGTAGGAATTTAAGGAGATGGGACCTGGGTAAACAGAAACAGAAGTTGTACAGAATTTCAGAGGGAGCATTAGGGAATGATTGACAAGAATAGGGGAAAGGAATACAGTAGAAGATGAATGGGTAGCTTTGAGAGGTGAAATAGTGAAGGCAGCCAAGGATCTAGTACATAAAAAGATGAGGGCTAACAGAAATCCTTTGGTAACACAAGAGTTATTGAATTTAACTGATGACAGGAGAGAACATAAAAATGCAGTAAATGAAGCAGGCAAAAAGCAATACTAACATCTCAAAAATGAGATTAACAGGAAGTGTAAAATGGCTAAGCAGGAATGGCTAGAGGACAAATGTAAGGATGTAGAAGCATACATCACTAGGGGTAAGACAGATGCTACCTACAGGAAAATTAAAGAGACCTTTGGGGAAAAGAGAACCACCCATTTGAATATCAAGAGCTCAGATGGAATACCAGTCCTATGCAAAGAAGGGAAAGCATAAAGGCGGAAAGATATATAGAGGTGTCTGTCTATACAAGGGCAATGTACTTGAGGGCAATATTATGGAAATGGAAGAAGACATAGATGAAGATGAAATGGGAGATATGATACTGCGTGAAGACTCTGACAGAGGACTGAAAGATCTAAGTCAAAACAAGGGAGTAGACAACATTCCATTAGAACTACTGATAGCCTTCGGAGAGCTAACCATGACAAAGCTCTTCCATCTGGCGGTCAAGACATATGAGACAGGCAAAATACCCTCAGATTACAAGAAGAATATAATAATTCCAATCCCAAAGAAAGCAGGTACTGACAGGTGTGACAATTACCAAAGTATCAGTTTAATAAGTCATGGATGCAAAATACTAACATGAATTATTTACAGATGAATGGTAAAACAGGTATAAGCCAACTTTGGGGAAGATCAGTTCAATAGAAATGTAGGAACACGCAATGCACTACTGACCCTGCAACTTATCTGAGAAGACAGGTTAAGGAAAGGTAAACCAACATTTAAAGCATTTGTAGGCTTAGAGAAAGCTTTTGACAATGTTGATTGAATACTCTCTTTCAAATTCTGAATGTGTTAGGCATAAAATATAGGGAGCGAAAGGCTATTTACAATTTGTACAGAAAGCAGATGGCATTTATAAGGGTCAAGGGGCATGCAAGGGAAGCAGTGGTTGAGAAGTGAGTGAGACAGGGTTGTGGTCTATCCCCAATGTTATTCAATCTGTATATTGAGCAAGCAGTAAAGGAAACAAAAGAAAAATTTGGACTAGGAATTAAAATCCAGAGAGAAGAAATAAAAACTTTGAGGTTTGCCAATGACATTGTAATTCTGTCAGAGACACTGAAGGACTTGGAAGAGCAGTTGAATGGAATGGACAGCATCTTGAAAGGAGGATATAAGATGAACTCAACAAAAGCAAAATGAGGATAATGGAATGTGATCGAATTAAAACAGGTGATGCTGAGCGAATTAGATTAGGAAATGAGACACTTAAAGTAACAGATAAGTTTTGCTCTTTGGGCAGCAAAATAACTGATGATGGTTGAAGTAGAGAAGATATAAAATGCAGACTGGCAATGGCAAGGAAAATGTTTCTGAAGAAGCAAAATTTGTTAACATTGAGTATACATTAATTAAGTGTCAGGAAGTCTTTTCAGAACATATTTCTAAGGAGTGTAGCCATGTATGGAAGTGAAACATGGATGATAAACAGTTTAGACAAGAAGAGAATAGAAGCCTTTGAAATGTTGTGCTGCAGAAGAATGCCAAAGATTACATGTGTAGATCACACAACTAATGAGGAGGTACTGAACAGAATTGGGGTGAAGGGGAATCTGAGGCACAACTCAACTAGAAGAAGGGATCGGTTGGCAGGACACGCATCAAGGGATCACACGTCAAGGGATCACCAATTTAGTATTGGATGGAATCATGGATGTAAATACTGTAGGGGGAGACCAAGAGATGAATACACTAAGCAGATTCAGAAGGATGTAGGCTGCAGTAGTTACTTGGAGATGAAGAGACTTGCACAAGATGGAGTAGCACAGAGAACTGCATCAATCCAGTCTTTGGCCTGAAGACCACAACAACAACACTAGAAAAATCAATATTGATACAGATGAACAGAGGGATGATGTTGCCAATAAAGCCATACTGTAGCAAGCAGGACAATGGGTATCTGATACATTCTTTTCAGGAGATACAGGCTGTCGTGTCAGGTGAAGTGCACATGAAATTCCCAAAATCCTTGAACGAAACACAGTTCAGTCAGAAACTGACTCAGCAACTAGGTTGGAGGAGAAATGAGTAATTTTTAATGCAGTGGTTATCTTATGGAATTTGGTTCTCTGGGCCATGTTCAGCTGTTTTGTAGAAATACATTGTGTCAAAGGTGTAAACAGGTAGGGCACTCCATTCAAAAGTGTCTGCAGGCATGTGTAAGGTGGAATTGGGGCAACACTTGACCAGACGGAGGGTGGAGTGACCACTGCACAACACTTCCAGTAAGTGTGTTCATGGGACAGCCCTGTGCAAAATGAGTGCCACACATTTGTCTATGTGGCTTTGTAAAAGGAAGGTTGTGTAAGTTTTTGTTGGATACAGGATCACAGGTACCCTTGGCTCGCCAAGAGTGTATTTGGTTCCGTAACACTGAACCCACCTTGTTGTACACTAAGTAGTGTGGGTGGTTTGGCATTGTTGGGCTTCAAAGTGGGCAGGAGATACTTCCGGGTGTGTGTGGAAGTTCTCCATAGTGTGGGTGTAAACTATAACAAAATTCCTGAGCTACACTTACTGGATAAAAATCACGCCAAAGTTGACCTATAACCGGGCACAGAGGAGCTGGATAGGACATCATTCTGTCTTGTTTTTACTGCTGAAAAAACAAAAATTTCATAAGGAAAACCTGAACATTGGGTAACCATACATGGTCTATTAGACTGACTCATGGGATATAATACTGAAAAGCACAGGAAGGCTGCTCGGGATGAATGCATGAGCCCATGTGCCAAATAATACTGTTTTTAGTACAGCCATTGCTCTGGATCTGGAACAACATTTCATAAAATTGTAGCTTATCATTTGTGCAGGAAATTGGTGGAAGCTGAGTAGTTCTATTTTGGTTGGTGAGGTGTGAGGCTATCAAAAGGTGCACTGAGAGATAACATAGAACTGCATAGGAAGGTGAGCCGAGTATGGATTTCTGTGTAGAATACAATGAAGCCAAGACACTCTGTTGATTTAACTGTGCTGAGAAAAGTTGTTACATCTGGAAGGACACGATAAAGTGAACACAGGGAGATTATTGCAGTAATACACAGAATTATTTAAGCTGCCTGGACCATTGCTGGTGACACCACTAAAGCAACACAGAATTCCCACTAGGAACAAGCCACCTGTGTGTAAGAAGCCATATCAAGTCCTAAACAATCTGCAACCAGTGACAGAATTATAGAAGAAAGTACCTGGTTGGCACCTGTTGTTATCATTCCAGAAAATCTTCTGATGGTAAGAAGGCTTATAGATTCCTCTGTGACTATAGACAACAACTGGTGCCTACCTTATGCCAAAAATTACAGGGATCTGAAACAATCTGGGCCAATGCCATTATTTCACCACCATGGATTTATGAAGCAGGTACCACCAATCAGAGATATCAATGGAGTATCTGCCAAAAACATTGTTTCTGCTTCCATTTGCTCACTAGTGGTATCACTGGATCCATCAGGTCTCAAAAATGCACTGACAACTTCCCAATGCTTGTTAGGCAGGATGCTACAGGTCGAAAACTAAAACAGCAGATATCTACAAAGATGATGTCATTGTGTTCTCCAAGTGCCAAGCCACTTCATACTGCAGAAAGCCCATTACTTAAGCTATATTTATCAGCCATGGCTCACATCTGGTGCAAACCATAATAAAGGATTTCCAAACATGTAGCACAGCACAGGAATTGAAGTCTCATATCGGTATCACTAATTTTTACGGAAAATTTATTCCAAGTTTTGGAGAGGTAGAAAGATTCCTTATGAGATTTTGTTAAAGAAGGGAGCTAAGTTTCATTGGACTCCAGGCTGCAAAGCACCATTTGAGCAATTTCAAGATTTTGTACTGTCTTGTGACTCCAGTGAGAATGTTCTAAGGCTGTGTTTTAAGTTAAGACATAGAAGGGAAAAACACCCACAGCTTATGCTCCTAGACAGCTCAATCAGGCAGAGAAGAACTATTCAAGTACCAAAAAAGAAATGCTCAAGATAATTTTTGGCCTTGCCTATTTCTGCTGTTATCTGTAAGATCACAATATGTCATGCACCACTGGAATGGCTTCTGGCAGTGAAAGATTCAACCAGTTGTTTGACCTGCTGCTATGCTTTATGGCAATTTCCAGGTTGTACATCATCCAGGGGAAGGTCACAGAAGCACGGACAGACTTAGTCACGAGATATGCATGACAGAATGTATTGGGAGTAGGCATGAAAAAATGCTGCATACCTTAGGCTGCTGACTGTTTGTCAGCAGTTCACAAGGCAAGCACAATGATCAGAATGGACATTCTTGGTCCTTTTGCACAAACACCAGCAGGGAATTGATATGTATTAAGGATAATTGATAATCTTTCATATTTCTTGCCCATGACTGCTATACTGAAACAAAGGCAGAAATGATGGCACAGATATGGTTAACCAGCGGATACTGAAATTTGGAACACCAGAGACCCTAGTAACTGACTAAGGCACTAACTTTATGTCCGATTTATTGAAGTAATTACACTGACTACTACACATAAAAAGCTTAAGAACTGGTGCACTACACCCACAAGTGAATGGCAGAAGTGAAAGAGAATCGCAGGAAAAATGTTTGAAATTTTGCTAAAACATTAGAAAGTATCTGGTGTCAGTTTAAAAAGATAAATACAAAGGCTCTAGAATGGCAGGAAGGCACCCACAACAAAAGAAGTGAAACTGTTTAAGAACCATGTTGTGCAGTGGGTTTTGCAATCCAAATCTCCTGTGCCGAAAGGAAAAGCTAAGAAATTCATTTTGCGATACCAAAGATGAAATGATATCTCCAGTTAAAGTCAAGCTGCAACTTCTGAACCCAAGCACAGCTGTCTATGTAGGAAGAATTCGTAAATTTCACGTTGAAGCAGAAGCACTGCCTCAATTATCAGCAGCTCCTTCTGAAAATTGATTCTGAGATTGGGTGGAGAAAATAAGAGAAAGGAAGGTAAAACCAAGAAAGTGAAGCAGGGTGTATCTACAATTGTGCCGACACATCCATGCAGTATTTTACAGACTGTGAGGCGCCCCTTACTTTTTATGCAATTTTTTTTTTAAATAAAATTTTTACAATTTTTATTATTAGACTGCAAAGTCACATGAAAAAAAGTTCTTATTCATAAACCAAACTGATCTTCAAAATCTCTGAAAACTGTCAGCTGAACTTTCTTCTTCTTATTATTATTATTCTTCCTCTTCATCATCATCATTGTCTTCTTCATATATTATGTTCTTCACTGCCATAGAGAGCCTCACTTATGCCACAATTCTTCAAAGATTTAACAATAATGTCTTCTCTCACTCTAGGCCATGACTGTTTCATCCACTAACATACTTGTTTGATGGTAGGTCATTTTAAAGCTCCCTTTGGCATGAATTCATGTTGCGTTTCATCCCCAACCATTCATTCCATTGCTCTCTCATATTTTATTTATAAAGAGGTTGCAATTGCGAAATAAGTCCTCCTGAAACAACAGCAAGCTTTGTGTTTCCCTGTATTAAGTTCTCCTCCACAGAATTTTTCAAATGACTACTAAACTAGTCTAGGAGAAAAAGAGAACGCTTCTTCAATACAGCATCTTTCCTTTACTCCCACACTCTGTTAATCCACTATTTCACACCTGTCTCGTCCATCCAACTCTTGTCATGTACATGAACAATAACACCTAGTTATATTTCAGAAGGTCTTGGCATTGTTTTTCACTTGAAAATGATCATTGGATTAAGTTTAGTACCAATTGCACGACATGAAAGGACATCACTATAGTGTATTTTTTCATGTCTTCTTTTTTTTTTTTTTTTACAGTAACAGTTTCACCACATTTCGTGGCAACAGTTCTGTTACTCAGCACATCAAATGTCAGAGGAGCTCTGTCCACTTTGGTTTTCTTTCGATGTTGATTAATGACACAATGGAAAGATAATATTGTCTCTCCATACTCTTATTGGCATTTTATGAGATATTTTAGTTCTGGGTTGCATGATAAGTCCTTGATGCTTCATAAACCTATAGCTCCAACAAACTCCACCCTTAAAGACCGTTAAGTTCCACTGGAACGCCATCTTATGACTGTGTATTTCCATCATTTTTGTATTAACTCCAATGCCATTTTGACAGTATCCTTGGCTTCATTTCAATACATACTCTTCTATTTTGGCCATTTCCATTCAGTCCTCTACTTGCACATTTAGTCTTCCTCATTTTTTTTTTCAGTTCTTCTTTCCTAGCTCGCCAATCGTGAATAGTTTTTCTGTTGGTGAAGGGCTGAAATGTTGCTCAGCTGCACTGTTTCCATGTTCTTCTGTATATGCTAATAACGAAACTAGCTACCGACAAAGATATTGTTCTGTTACCAATAACAACACAAATCACTTTTCAGTTCAAGTTCACTGGCCTTAGAGTGCACCATAAGCTAGACAGTGTTCTGAGTTTTTGATGGTAGGGTGGGAGGGAGACAGTGTTAGCAAGCTTGTGAATCCCAGGAACTCATATTCGCCACATTGGTGAACTGCTGCTGACAGTTGAATCCGATGTTGCCAGATAGAGATAGGTCTCCCTTGGTATTTAATATATGGCCATTTTTGTGACTGGCAGGAATTTTAAATTGAACACTGGACATTTTTATATTAATTTCAAGTATAAGATGCACCTGAATTTTGGAGGCAATGTTTCGAAGAAAAAAGTGAGTCGTATAGTCCTTATAATATTGTATGCCTTGAGATCATGAGGTGGCCTTTCAAACTAATTTTTTATGTTCTCTAATTAATTATTAGTGACATTTTTGAGTATATATTAAGGTTATATCCATGTTTGTGTCGCTTTTCTAGGAGAGCCTCACAGGAACCTTTTAGTGCATGTAATAGGCTAAGAGGATTTTCAAGAAATTTTATTGGCAATATGTCACCTTAGCATGTGGAATTCAGTTTAGAAGGATAGCATCAGTGTCACCTGGTGCCACACGTTTACTGTTTCGCGATGTGTGTGTCTTGTGTAGAAGTAGTTGTGCTGATTGCAACACGATGTAGGTTGGCAGTTGGCAGTAAATGATACTGACTGCGTGTACATGTGATGCATGTAAGGTTACCAATTCGTTATAGTGTATGTTTGCTAGGTCAGTTTATACTCATTTAAGATGATGGGGGTTTGACTAAGTACTACTCTCCACTGTTACTGAAGTGCCAGAAGTGGCAAGTCACTGGCCACCCCACAAAATGGACACACAAAGTCCTAGAGTCATGCGACTAAACTCTGTTTGATACTCAAGTAGCCTGCAACCGACTGCCCTGGGGAACCAACACAAGTGAAACTGAATTATTTCAAAAGATAAGGTCACACTGGGTAACCTCAGTACCAAAATCGCTAGTTGTCATTTGTACCTGCTGTGAACAGGAATACAACTGGAGGGACAGGGATTGCTGATAAGTGCTACACAATGGGGCATCTCAGAACCTATTTTTCAGTTACCTACCATCAATGGAACCATCATCCTAAATACCAATTACTCATTAATCTACCTGCCAGACCTACCCTTCAAAATCCTACTTAAATGGTATGATAGATCTGACCCTTTTCACTTCACTGGATCAGACGATATCCACAAAAAATGGCCATAGAAACTTTGACTTAAGCTGTATGCATAATCCTGATAATAGTAAGTATTATGTATTGCCAGTTCAAATGTAGAGTTGCTTAAAATCCTACCCTTACCTCTGTTTAAACTCCAGGTCCACACCCTAGCCTTGCTGGCAGCTATAACTCAACACAAAGTGATGGAAAAGGACAAGGGACCTAGAAACTCCATATCTGAATATACAAGAGTAAGATAGTGTACATAAAGTGACAAAGAGAAGGGAAGGACATGCTGATGCAAGAAGTTACACTAGAAGTATTTACTCCGAATTCATGCAGTAGAATGTAAAGTATCTATGTAGCAGCCACATACTTAAACAGTAATCCAGTAGTCCAGGTTAATTTAGGGAGGGGGGGGGGGGGGGGGGGGGGAGGAACTGTAGCAGCACAGAACTCAAATGTCATCAAAGACAGCCCAGAACTGTAATCAGTCATAGCCTGAAAGCTGGTCAGTGTCCCTGCCTACACAGCAACCTCCTCAGCATAAGCCGCCACTTCCAAGCAGTCCACTTCCGTGAGCTACTGGCCAAATATGGGATAATGACCAGCTGCTGAGTCACAACAGTCAGATCCCAACCTTTGACCTTTGCTATAGACATTTCCAAATGACACAAAAACACAGTCTCTTCCACGAAGTCAGCCCTAGGCAGCGGTATTCAAAACCCCTGGTCCAGTCCGTCTGTCATCGGTACAGTTGGGCCATACTATGATGCACAGCCTGTGCCAGTCATCACCATATGACATAGCCATGACTGCCATCTAGGCTATGAACCAATGACTGCCATCTTACTGTCTGAGCCCAGGCAGCCAACACTCTGCCACCACCTCACGGTCTGGGTCAGGCAGTAAGTACTGCATCATGGCGGATTGCCATTGCTGATCACTGCTCCACAGTCTGCAGTTCTGTGCTCATCACTTGGATAGTTCTGCTGGGCATGCCTGCCATAGTCCTAGCTACCAGCTGTGTCACTGCTGCCCCTCTGTCCGGTCTCACCCAGCAGACATGTTCACGTCTGAAGGACATTGTTTACTGCACACTGCAGGTATACTGATCTATGATAGTTAAGTGTTTTGGCAACAGACTGGCTGCCTACATTGTCTGCATCTCCAAAACCACCTCCAGCACAGAGCCACTTGCCCATACCCTCCCGTCTTACCCTGTTACATTGTAATGGGAATTCTGTCATGTGTGTTTTAAAGTTGAAGTATCTTGAATTTGTTTGGAATCCCCATGCTACATAACCTATAGCTACACAGACACTGCAACAATACTCTAGATGTACTAAAATTTTAACAGTCATTCTTGTGCACAGCCATGGATTTCTGCATCAAGACACACAGCCTTGCATAGCAGATAAAGTTCACTAAACATGACATGTTATTTAAAGGCTATTTGGTCAAAATGTGCCAGATAATATTTTCAAATGGAATTATACAAGCAAAAAATCAAGTAAATTAATGTGGAGGACCATATATCAATAGAGGGGCACCTACAGAGACAATATACCACAGAACTGATCTGGTTTCAACGCATTAAGTTTCAGATAAATTTCTCAAGTAATATATAAGACCTTCTGCGGTAAGCCATCAGTTGATACTCATATGGAAGGAGTTAGAATACTGAGCTAAATCCAACTGTATTTACAGATACTCAATTGCTGAGAGAACAACAGAGATCACTGCAATGTTATATGGTACAACACAAGCACTAACATACACGCCAGTAGATCATTACAATAAATAGTAAAACCTGTAGTTGGATGTGCCAATAGGTAGCCACATGGACACAATAGACTTGGTAGCACTCCACAGTGCATATTCCTCTGACAAGTGCAAAATGACTGCCAGAAAAAAGGTGCTTCTTCCAGCCCATGAATATGATAGCTCCTACACAAATTCAACTCATTTGTACTACAGCAAGATAATGCCTGGAACACTGCTGCTTTCAAGTAGCCTTACAGAGAAATACAGAGTATCTGTGGAGAAACAGCCATACATGCTGCAAATCACAGATACTTATTTTGAGTTTCTGGGGCTATTCTACTCAAAAATACAATTTGAGGCATATTATAGATACTATATTGGCACAGACCTCAGCACCTTATTAATGTTTTATTGCACTAATAGTGCTCATAATGCACTCCTAGTAGAGATAAGTGCTGCACAAAGCACTACTCCATACTGATGGACAGTATAGCTCCCCAAAATGGACAGGAATGTGTCCGATGGGCGTGTCACACACACTCACATGAAACTTGCCATCAGTGAACACAAAATCAAAATATTCACAAAATAGCTGCATTTACTAATTTAATTCACAGTACCTATGGTTTGCTGGCTCATAAAGAATAGTCTTTGCAAGGCACAGCTGCCTTCATACACATCAAAAATTTGATGCAATTTCAGCTTGAATTCTCTTTTCATGCTGAAGAATTTTCTGTTGTGCATTAAAATTAAATATTACTTGAGAATATTCTCTTTACATTAAATAATAGTGACTAGGTAAAATCTAAATTCACATAACTCTACCTTTCATCATTAGGTGACTGCTGTGGTAGTTGGGTTGCACCACAGCAAGCAGAACCAGCTGCTGCAAGCCTCTTGGTATGTGTAGCACATCTACTTTGCTCACAACAGCTGACAGTGCACAATTCTTGATTTTGCTGTCCACAATTTACATAGCTGGCACCTTTACCATTCATTGCATGCTGTATTGAGTCTAGTGAAGGTCTTCTTGTGGCACATGACTGAGGGTGGCTGGCTCCCAGCATACGTGGTGATGACTGCGATGGTGTTGATTTGGTAGTACAGTCTACAATGGTAGATGGTGACAAATCCATCGCTGTCACTTGATGGGTGTGCATATTGGATAAAGCACTTGTCTTATTGTCAGGATCTTGACACAACCTTTTTTCTGGAGTACCACACAGACTTTCACTTTTACATTTTTCATCCACAGATTCTGAATGAAGGGCTGTTTTTGTTGCAGAGATGTTGACCTGAAGGTGGTCTGGAATATTATTTTGTATATAGTCTGAAGATTGTGGTATTTCACTAATAGCTTGGGATGAAGAGATGCTGTTTGGCTTCTCCATAACAGGACGATGCAATTCAGTTCCTCTGGGGATTCTGTCACTCCACTTAACCACTTGGCATTTATCATTATACTCTGGCGTGCTTTTGTCCTGTGACAGATCCATAACATCACAATCACAGTTTAAATTTTCAGTGTCTCTCACAGAAGGAAGTGAAGCTTCCTGTGAAATTCGGTTAGAAGATGATGCAGTAAGTTCAGAGCGGAGTTGCACGTTTGTACTGCTAGGTGCTGGTTGCACACTGTTCACTGGTAATTTCACTGCTGAATTATTCATGGAGTCATCGAAAAAACTTGATGGTGGCGGTACAACCATTCGATGGGAGGACTGCCCAACAGTGTGGACTGTTTTGTACAGCAGTGGTTGTGTTGGTGATGCTGGGATTCTTGTGTGCTCAGGAAACATAATAACTGGCTGACTGTAAGGAAGTTGTTGTACTGTTGTTGTTCCATGCCTTGCATGCACAGTATCTTGTGGCAATGCAAATCGAGCAGCCCACTCCCTCTCAGGCAGCTTGTACTGGTATCTGTATAAGTCCTGGAAGGTTCAGTCAGTATTAGAGACATTGTGTAGTTAGCACATGTTTCTTGGATCATCATACATAAGAAAAGACAATGTAAAACAGTGAAGCCACAACAAAAAGCTATAAGAGGACTATGAACAAAAACACTGTGCAAAAGCATAAAGCCCACAAACAAAGCAAAGTTGCTTTACAGTGAAGAGGTGCAAGTTTCTGGCATTACTTTTTTAGCAAGTCACATTGAAATGAAACTCCTTATTTACATTTAAGGAAGGTAGTTGGGAATAGTGTTAGTGCAGCAATAAATTCAAAATACACAGAACAGACCAATACACTGAGCACAAAATACTTTCAAAAGCAGTGGCAAAAACATTAATGAGGCCAGAAATCAGGTAAAACCTGTAGAGGACTTCACCTTGAATTTTGACACTTGATATCACAGGTTTTCTGCTTTCCAGAGGACTACATATGCTTGCTCAGTAAAGGCTGTAACTAAGTTCTATGAACTCTTTGCCCCATTCCATCTCCTTCCATTTTTCATAATATGCAGGGAAGTAGTCAGTTATAAGGAAGAAGTGACAAACAAAGAGAGATCACACGAAATGTGCAATCCCTTATATGTGTAGCAGCAAATAACACAAACATGTAGCACATCAGAAAGAGCACAAGCATACATCAACAACAGTTAACCAAAGATATTTGGCATTCTAACAAGGTTAATGATACAAACTTTTTAGGAGGTGTGACTAATGTAAAACAAAAAATGGTCTACTTATTTTGAAGAAAGGTTTGGTGTCAATAAGTAATTCATAATGTCTCCTGTGTATGTCTGCATATGCCCAATCCTTCCTACCTTCATCACAGTGATAAATGTTTAATACTCCACACCATCCCCACCAATATGTGCAATACCCATATTTTCCCTACTTCTGTATTTTATTTTCCCCTTTTCTTTTTATTTGATTATTTCATTATTATTTCCACTTTTCATTTTTTCTTCCTCCTATAATCTATCTTGGACCTCCTATAGCCCCTGAACTGAAGCTGCCACACTGTTTACTAATGTGTTATCTTTACCCTTTATGTTATCCAATGCTTTTCCTTCAGCTTTACCTCCCTTGCACCACATAAAAAATTGGTCCCTCTGATCTTAAAATATGATGACCCCCTGCCTCCTCCCTCACCT
This sequence comes from Schistocerca piceifrons, assembly GCF_021461385.2. Lineage (NCBI taxonomy): Eukaryota > Metazoa > Arthropoda > Insecta > Orthoptera > Acrididae > Schistocerca > Schistocerca piceifrons. The sequence goes on from NC_060138.1 coordinate 848,558,032, forward strand.
TCCACAATGACAAATGAACCTACTATCTGAAAGTTAGTAGTGCTGCATCCTATTTTACGTGTTTCTATTGGTAATAACAGGCTGTGTTTCCTATAGAGAAGTACTTGCCAGCCATTCTGTCTGTTTGTCAGAATAATACTTTCCTCAGCTGTATTTGACCAACAAGAATGGGGCATTTTGTTTTACTGTATACAAACCAGAAGAGCGAAATACCTAATGATCACACATTGAGAGCATCAGGGCAGTCAGCTAGCCTTCGAAAAAGAACAGGAAGAGGATGAAAGGAACAAAAATATGTGCATGCAACATTCACTTCAACACGAAAGTAGCTGTTTTTTGTGAGTGGTGCATCACTTGTCTATTATGTAGAATATTATATTTCCCACTGTAAAGCACTGCTACGAAATTCCATGGTCAATATAACTAACAATGTTCAAATGTACAATAGCTGCTGGATACGCACCATTACTCTATGGCACATTTTGGGACAAGTTTTCATCAGTGGGGAAATGAAGGTAGATCTACATGAAGTAATTCACATCATATATCAAAGGTGCTCAATGAGAATTGTTGTAAAGTGTCATGGAAGCAACAGCTGCAAACTAAATGCAGTCTTTTCCCCTTATTGTCGAATGTGAGAGTACCTTATTTCAGAGTACAGCTACTTGAATTTTCCATAAAAAAATTGGAAAACAGTTTGAATGTGTCATAAATGCAGCCAAAGATGATAAGCAGCTGTCGGTAAAGAAAAACGGCCAGGTTGCAAGTGTAACTGAGTAATTCTTCCTTCTGTCTGTTCTCAGAAATAACAATAAATTTTGTTTAACATACCTCCAGACCGGAACTAAAAAAACTGTAAATAGTAAAAACCACTACAAAACATGGGATGAGTTTTAGTGGGTTCTGGGAAACTATCCAAACCAAACTCCATATAATCCATATTCCAAAGAAATGAAAGAAAAACGTATTGCATTACAATTGTGCAATCAGAAGCTGCAATGAAAAAGACAATTAAAGAACTCTGTCTGTACTAAGTACAACTGATTCCACAGATGAGTCTACTGTAAGAATACAGAACAAGACTGGACTTACATTTCCATGGCAGAGTTCAGATTACACAAACAGTTATTCATGCAAATAATTTCCCCCTGATATCATTTCAGGCATAAAGACAACTCTACAAGCACTTACCTGGTATCATTATCTGACAGACTAGGTAATCCGACAATTTCTACTGTTCTGTTTTTACAATTAACTTCACAAACTGTTCATCAAACAAATATCAAACTTGCCTAATCAATCATAAAACCTGAAAGCTTCCCAGAATCCCATTACATAACAAGCCTATAAATTTAATGGCTGACTAAAAAAGTTAAGCACCTGGAATGAATTGTTATAGAAGCAATTTTGTACATGCACAGAACATCAATGGGTATCTAAATGACTATAATTACAATGATCTGTGGTAGGTAAAATGCTCACAAGAGTTAATTAGTGCTGTCATGACAAGGCCATATTATCAGCCCTCACAAAGTACTGCATGGTGGTCCTGGGGGTGGACTGTTTACAATTAGTAACATTACTGCCGGCAGCTGGCTTGTTGGTCTAGAGGCATGATTCCTGCTTTGGGTGCAAGAAGTCCCGGGTTCAAATCCTGGATGGGCCAGTAATTACCCTCAACAGGAAAAATGTGTAGCAGTGCCAGAGAAGTAAATACGACATACTTTCTTAGGATGAAAACAACTATTAGTTCCAACTATTAATTCCAAAAGCTAGGTAGTGTGTCACTTTTATACCACATATTTTACCTCCTGAAGGGTTGCCAGAAATTTTGTCTCAATGTATATAATGGGTATGTTTAGCATCAGATGGTTAGCAAGCACTTTGAATAGCCATGGGGAATACCATGCACTTGTGTCATTTGGCAAGAGTTTGTAATGGGCATTACTGTGGGTCTACACAGGGCTTTCAAATCAAACTGTGATATCTAGGCATTTGAACAGGTCAGTAGTCCAATGTAGATTGAAAGGGAACCAGAGGGTAAACTGCACATCACCAACATTTGGATCAACCAAGTCTGATCACACTGAGGGACATCACCATCTGTGAGCCAAGACTACTGTAGCCCTTCTTACATCTGCATCTGCCATCCAAACAGAAGTAATGGACTTGTCATCCAGTGTCACCCTTCATCATTGGTCGGAGATTACAGAAGCTGTCCACTGAATTGCCCTCCCACATGTTGGCCATTAGCAGTGCCACACTGATGACTGTTTACAAAGTGGTGACAATCGTGAGGAACATGAACTGTTGATGACTAGCACTTCATTAGATGACAAATATAGGTTCTGCATTACCTCGGATGACCTCTGTCACTAAGGGAGAGAATAAATGAGAGAAAATACATTCTGACGTTGGTGTTACTGCTATTGTGAATGGTGTGAGGAGCCACTAGAAGTGTCTTCAGGTCATTTCTGGTAGTGATTCAGGGAACTATGATGATACAGTGGTACATCACAGACATATTGCCTCCTCATATGTCTCAACTCTCATTAGATAGTATCCTGGTACTGTCTAGTGGCAGCACAACACTCATCCAATAAGGTACATGACATATGAACTTCCTACATGATGTTAAGTGGCTACTTTGGCCATGTTCCGCAATCTATCCCCAATAGAACATATGTGGGGCCAGTTTCATTGTCAACAGCATCCCAGTACCAAAGTCCATTTTACTGAGGGCCAGTTACAACAGTTGTAAGTCAACTTATCCCTGGAGATGATTCAACAGCCACATGACATCCTCCTCAACCAACTGTAGCCAGACTCGAGATGGAGCAGTGTCTGACTGATATAAAACCCCACAGCCTTTCTACGCACAAAGTTTCATTTTGCTTCCTTCTCTCCTTCGATGTACTCTCTATTTTTCATAAGTGAATGTAAAAATGGTGGGTGACATGACTTTTTTGTTGTCATGTTAACATTCAGCACAGAAGCAAACGAATAAGCCACAATTTTTTTTTCACCACTGGCTCGTGTCATTAGTAGATACCCATTTCTTCATGTAACAACCAGGCGTATCAAGGCACTCAGCAATAAAAGAAAATAATGGAGCTGACATATCAACCACGGAAGTCTGTAAAGGTGACAGAGCTGAAAAATGTATCACTCCCCTATATGCTGAAACCTTTTCCTTACGTCAGAATGGAAGGCGAGAGAAGTCTTATTCAATTGTCTCTATATAGGTTATTGCTTTCTGCTCCAGTGGGAGGATCTGCCCATTGTGGTGTCAGTTATGTAAACAGTTTGTTACATGACATTTTAAAATTTAATGATAGTCCATACTTCAACCTACACTTTGAGGCTGGAGGTTTTAGCGTCTTGTACAGTGGCTGTCTCATACAGTTTTAGAGCTGATGCCTAAATTGATAGTAGGTAGAGAGAGAGAGAGAGAGAGAGAGAGAGAGAGAGAGAGAGAGAGAGAGAGAGAGAGAGGGGGGGGGGGATTCAGAGAGAGGGAGAGATTTAGAGAAAGAGACAGTGATCTTCATTTCAAGGAAGCTGGTATTTTTCATTATGTTGAAACTTTTACAGGTTTCTTTTAAAAAACCTTGTCTCATAAAAAATGTTATATGGGCATTAAAGATCCAAGTGTTGTGCCTTCAAACAAATATATCAGCAGCATCATCACTATACCCTAACAGCAACACTGCAAAATTTGATACCACACAAAACCAAATGGGGGGAGAAATACATAAGATACAGAAACATGCAAGTAAATGCAGCAGGATTAACCCTAACAAGAAGCAACATTAAAGTCATTTCCCAAGGAGCTACTCAAAAATCTTATATGTCTTACTTGAATCCCAAGATGAAGATAAAGATATTACGTAAATTTTCTATCCTTCCATCTCTGTGGCTGGTAGTCGTAAGCCATTGTTTCTCCTCTGGAGCTGCTTGGTGTGAGTTGCTGTAATATTAAAGGTTAAACTTTTTGCAGTGGTTTGTTTATGTACCTATTTAGTCACTGTCTTAGATGTATCAGGACTTGCAAATATATATACTTAATTACGACCGTATCATCAGCAAAAAAAATTTTGGGAAATTTTCCTTTGCCTCGGACCAAGTCACTGATGCACCTATACCCATAAGATGCATAAAATATTTTATCCTAACTTGAAAGACAATCTGTTATTCATTACTTGATTATCTCCACATTCATACACAGGTAGGGTTGTGTAGAACAGATAACAGGATGTTTCCACTTACATAATTTTATACTGATGATCAACAAGTGAGAGCTATAACAATATAATCATAGACTAATTTTTGAATAATGGAATTTCGAATCTTTCAGCTACTCTGTATCAAAATAATTTCATATCTCTTTCATAGAAATCTGTATGAACACAATAAGGACCTGTGGTACCACTAATCATTTCTGTAAAGCAAAAGGTAGCCGAAGGGAGAAGAACAGAAGTTCTCTGGGGATAGGGAGAGGCAAACACTTATTTTTCTTTTACAAGAAATCACTTTTTAAGACTCATGTCTTAAAAAAATGGTGTGTTTAAGTTTTTGCATTGTGTTTCTGGACTGAATCAACAGGCAAGACTAGGCAATGCCAAGAAAGCAACAGAAGTGGAATAATTTAACACACACAGAATATGATGTGCAAAATATAAGGCATTCAGTGTGTAGCATGCAGTTCAAGTAAAGTATGTAAAAAAACAAAAAAGTTTGTAAGTCACTTATTTATATTGCCACTATTGGTATTATTGGTATGAGCCACTGAAATGCCACACATACAGTGAACTTTAAAACTAAAATTTTAACACTAGTTAGAAGTTTTGTTGAAGCTCTCAAGAGACAGAATTGCTCCCTGTGACAAATGAAAAATTCTGTGGTTCGGTAACTTATAAGGGACACAAAACTAGTGAGTGTGTTCTGCATCTACTTAATACTGTGTGTGTATCACTAAATAATCACTCAGATGTATCTAATATAGTACCGTGTGTTACAATGCACAACAGTTGATCACTATAATAATAAACATCAAGGAACCACAAGAAAACAAGATTAAGTTATAACAAACATGGGTCAAGCAATAGTAAACATTACAGTACCATATGAAAACATTGAAGTCAATACACAGTCTCATTTATGAATGCAATTTAAATATATATTAAATGCAAAAACTAAACTTAGTTTCAAAAATAAATAAATGTAACCAAAATTTGAGAAAGATGCTTTTCTTCAAGAGAGGTAACTATTTCTGTAGCTACAGTGGAAACCACTAATTAATGAAACAAGTGACCTGTCAAAATGATAAAAAAAATTAAAATGTAATCCCCCCCAAAAAATTAAATTGTCAATAGATGGTGTCATGATAAGACACAGCAGATTCAGAGCCAAAACTGAATGGATTAAGTTTCCATTGCTCCTCTCACAAAGATCAGGCACATATCGTTAGCCAGCTGCTCCTAACATTAAACAAAACATTACATGAGCCTTAAAACTTCCATTATTTAATATGTGTAAAATCAATTTCTGACTGCAAATTGCAAAAGGGGTATTCAAATGCACAGCTGGCCATTAAAAGAGTGACACCATGAAGATGGCATGCAACCATAGCAAACTGGCATGAAGCGTTCTAAATGCTAGGATATGCATACAGTCAGCATTATGGTGTACCCACACAAAGGAGGAACACCAAATACATTCTGGAAATAGAGGAAGATTACGCAGTATGTTTCTCTCCTTGCTATATGGGATCGAACAGCCATGTTACCACAATCAAATCCATTCCCTGATTCAAGGTACGAGGAATAACCACATGGACAGTGCAGCTACATCTGGAGCACCCTAGATTGTAACCACAGCAAAAATTGTTGCAGCTTTCCTCGAGGTGCCAGCAGAGAGATGCATGCTGACAGTGGTGCACCCACTGGCAAACCTGAGCATAGGGATGGCGCTATGTCTTCTTTTAAGGTGAATCCCAGTTCTGCACAGTCTCACTATGGATATATGCCCATGTGGAGGCTCAAAGGAGACTGAACATTGCAAGGTAGGATTCTGCTGACATATGGGACCAACTAACTGGCCTGACGGAATTAAGTGCCACATAATATACAACACTATCACCTTTGATTTGCTTAGCTAGTAATTTGGACAGCCATTGTTTACATTTCTGAGTTAAGGCTGATGGCTGTGATAAATCTGGTCTGCAATATCGTCTTTCAAAGAAATAATGCAAGATCACATGTTTCCTGTGCTGTCCTACTATACCACAACACAGAGGGTGCTCAACTGTTGGCCTGGTCAACTTCTTCATCAGCTCTCTCACTAATTGAAAATGTCTGTTCATAGGTTGCCAACAGATTTGCATGTCACCAATTAAAAGGCCACTATGTTACATAAACTCTGGTAAAGAGTTAAAGTAGCATGGAATGATGTACCAGTGTATGTCTTCAATGCTCATTTCGATTCAATGATCAGCCAGTTAAGAGCCTTTGTTGTTATTCTACATATGCATAGTAAGTAAAATTCCACTCTATATTAGTGTACAGTGACAAGCGAAAAATGATCCGATATAGTGTAGTACGTGTATCGAAAAGCTTTTAGTCCCTCATTATAAATTTACAATGGATTCAACTGTAAGCCAATAATTCACCCAAAAAAAGGCTTACATTTCAACAGTCCAGACAATCGAATCAAAGCTAAGAAAAGAGACAGAAAGTTATGAATTTATAAATGAAAGGAGGTTTATGTACAAACTGCACAAAAGGTTGAATGACTTAATTGGCTCAATACAATGCAGATAAACAAAATCCTGGCACAACGTTGAGTTATGTGGTTAAACATTATGAACTTTTGACTTAGTTCTTCCCATTACTATGTTAAGCAACTAACAGCACCATACAGACAAACTTTCTGAAGTTGCTGAACATGATAACAAATAGTGGCCTACTTTTCAAGTTATTTGCCATTTCTCTGAATGAATTTATGCACACTCAATTTCACTTTAAAAACTGCTGAGCAGCATTGTGTTTCCCAGCTGCAGCAATTTTGTGAATGGATGAAAGTGAAGACACTATACAAATCAGGAGAGTTGTTCACAGAAGGAGGAGTTGCATGACTTACATACAGTATTATGAGTATGTCGAACTGGGTAGGACATGCACTGGACATGATTAATAAAGGACCAATGTGTAACACTTACATTGAAAGACACAGAATTTAATCAATGAGAAGAGTGCAGGTTGATTTCAGATAAGATCTATTGGATCAGATGAAAGAGAACAGTTGACTCATTGAGAACATAACAAAATTGAAGAAATCTAATGTGACAAACCAGAACAGCACCATCCCAATGGTGTAAGCTAACACCAGACTAGGACACTTTACAGTTGATGGCTGCCAGTTTCTCAGAAATGAAAATCAGAGGCCTTTTCGTTCTTGTAGCAATGCTATTTATCCTGATAAATAATGTTTTCAGGTTGAATACTTCCCAGAGATATATACACCAATGATGTGTTCTTTGATAAAATATGCATTCCGAATTAAGATTAGCACAAGCACTTTTAACCCTAGTTTTGCACACAAGCTAACTGCTCACTTTAATATAAATAACAAGGAAGGGAAAAGTAGCTAGTGGAGTTAAACACCCAAAATAAATAGAACATACTTAGAGTATGTGAGGAATGGCAAGCTGTTTTAGGAAATAATTAAGTGTTCTGACCCTACTAAACACATATACTGCATGTAATATACACATATGAGATTTACATGATGATAGAGTTCATGGATTGTGCTGCTAAGAATTCTATTAAACACGGAACCACAAACAGTATACAATGCCAACATACAGTGAACACACAACAACACAGCACAAATAGTATGGTTTCCTGCTTCCCCACTGATATACTACGATCATGTGAATCTGGTGACAAAGTGTCAGAACTTTGCAAATAGATGCTTAAATTTTCAAATTCTTTTAATCTGAACTTCATTTATAGCTGCACACTCCCAGCTCTGTTCATTGATACTAGTTCCTTAATTCTTTCTGACCACCCATCTCATTATTCTTGCGTTCTGTAATTTGTATTTCTACATCTTCATCTATAAACTTACTCTGCATGCTGCTGTAGGGTGCATGGCAGAGGGCATCCTGTACCATTGTTCCACTGGCAAATGGGAGTGAGGGAGAACAACTGTCTATATGCTTCTGTAAGAGTCCCAATTTCTCTAAACTGTCTTCACGGTCATAATGCAAGATGTATGTTTGTGACAGCAGGATCATTCTTCAGTCTGTCAGAAACACTGGTTAAGTAATCCTTGTGTGTTGATCAAACCTACAGAAACAAATTTAGCAGCATACTTCTGAATAGATTCAATTTCTTCCTTAAATCTGACAGAGTGGGGATCCAAAACACCCAAGCAATACTCAGGAATGGGTTGCAAATGTGTTTCTGTATGTTATCTCCTTTATAGATGAACTGCACTATCCTCGAATTGTCCCAGTAAACTGGAGTTGAACCATTCACCTTTCCTGCAACTGATCTTAAGTGTTTGTACTATTTCATCTTGCTCTGCAAAGTTACACATAGATATTTAATGTGCACGACTGTTTCAATAATTACACCAATCATTCTGTGTTTCAACACTGCAAGATTGTTTTCCTACTCTCCTTGACTAACTTACATTTTCCCACATTTAAAACAAACTGCCATTCATCACAACAAACAGAAATTCTCTCCAATTTGTAACTGTATGCTGCTACAGTCACTCAAAGATGATACTTTCCCCATACACTACTGAGTCATCAGCAGCCACAGACTGGTGCTCACCATATTTGACAGAACATTTATCTATACAGACAACAAAAGCATCTTTGTCTCCAATGAACACTCACCAGCAAGGACAATGTACTGCGTTCTATTACTTCTTCGAACAACTCACATATCTGAGAACCTATTCTGTATGGTTGGACCTTCATTAAAAGTCTGCAATGTGGTACTGTGTCAAATGCTTTCTGGAAATATATATGCTCACTGAAATTAGGGGTAATGATATGTAATTGTTTGGGTCAGTTCCTTTTACCCCTCTTATATTCAGGAGTCACCTGTACTTTTTTCCAGTCACCTTGGAATTTTGTTGGGCAGGAGATTCAAGATAAACGAGAGCTAAGCCAAGCTTCTCCCATCCAATTTTACTTTTTATCTTTTTCTTTCTCTTTCTTGCTCCTAGCCTCACAAACATTTTCATTAATCACTTCTATTTTCTCTTCATGGAAACTTTCACCAAGTACCTCTTCTGTGTTTAAAAGTAACTTATGTTTTCTTACAATCTCTACAGTTACCAAATCAACACCTTCTTTTAATTGGTCACCATCTGCATACAATCCACTATCAACTGTTTGTGTCTTGAATCTCTACCATAGTTTCCAACCTCATGCTTTTTGATTGGGTTAATAGATGTCTCACCACCACCATCATATTTCTATACTTTCCATTCTTCTTTCCTCTGGTCTATGAAAAATACTAGTATACACTGTTTCAGTTACTGCATATCCAATGTTATTTCCATATTTTTCAGCTAAACATATACAATGTCTTAACTTTTGGTAAGTACTTTCTTCTGCTGCAGTTAAGCTATCATCATGTAATATAGAAATCAGCTGTACTAGCAGTAAAACAAAATCCTTGACAAGTGATCTGGTCTGACAAAGAGAGGGTCTCAAGGCCCTAATAAGATCATAATAAATAAATAATTCCCACTGTGAAACAAGGTCTCATTTATCATATTTATAGCATGGGAGAATAAATGCATTAACACAGTGAAATATGATAGCAGTTTTGCAATTTGTTAAGTGATCTGTCACTATGTCCACCATTTAGTAACTAAACTATTAAACTATGAATAAACTGTAGATTATTACCTCTGCGTTGAACATATCTGGCTGATAACCTTTCATTACTCTTTCGACAAAAGGGCTGACAATAGGCGGCGTTGGTATTTTCAGACGCCCCCCGTGCCCCATAGGCCGTTGCTCTTGGTCCACTGTGGATGACTGGACAAGTTTCATGGGTCTCTGATGTATAGATGCTGTGTTCAGAGGAGCCTATTGACAAATAAAATACTTATAATGTCCTGCATTTGCTGGACATGATCAACAACTCAAATTTCAAACTGATTATTAGTAGGAACATGTCTGGCAACCCTAAGAGTTATTAAACAATTACTACCTGACATGGAAAGACTCTTTCCATATAATAATCCAGTGCGGAACTGCAGTTCCATCTCCTGCATTCTAGGTCACAGGTAACGATAATAAAATTTAAACAGAATGGTATCCTTTAAATTTCTCATCTTTAGAATGCTCTTACACTGTTTGTCAATATATTCTCAGATATGTTTAATACCTGTTGCCCTCAAGTATTAAAAAATAAAATGAAAAATAAAGTGACTGCCAGGAAAAACGATCTGGTAAGCTGTGCACAAATGGTTCCCACCTGACCTACAGAGAAAAATAGGACTATCCTACTTGTTTATTTATTTATATTCTCTTTGCATCAAGCCATCACAATGGCTTTTGCAAATGTCAGAAATAATAGTATGAACAATTACACATACAAAGTATGTTATATACTGCAGTTGTTACATGTTATACCTATTTTATACATCTGTTACATGGCAATTGGTATTGTATTGATTCACGTTATAACTAGTTTCTTAGAATTTGCTTAAAGTTCAAATCATTAGACAATTGAAAATCTGGGATGGAATGTAACAATATTATGAAAAGGATAGTTGCATTGAGCATGTTTGGGACTGGAGAAGTGTCGTCTCACGCGGTCTGCACGTCCAGCACGAACGTTGGTCCAACTGAGGCGCCAGGTGGAAATGGCATGGCAAGCCGTTCCACAGGACTACATCCAGCATCTCTACGATCGTCTCCATGGGAGAATAGCAGCCTGCATTGCTGCAAAAGGTGGATATACACTGTGCTAGTGCCGACATTGTGCATGCTCTGTTGCCTGTGTCTATGTGCCTGTGGTTCTGTCAGTGTGATCATGTGATGTATCTGACCCCAGGAATGTGTCAATAAAGTTTCCCCTTCCTGAGACAATGAATTCACGGTGTTCTTATTTCAATTTCCAGGAGTGTATATAAAATAAACAGTTTTTCTTACACATGTTAAGGTGAACCCATTTGACAAAGGACACACATGGAGTTAATAGGCAAGTTCTTCCCAAACCTTGATCGATGTGTCTGGAGTAATTGCTGCAACAACTACTTCAGCCCTGTTCCTCAAGTCAGGTAGATCTGCTGGTAACAGAGGCATATGCACGTGATTCTTTATGAACCCCCAAAGGTAAAAGTATGCACAGTATCAGATTGGGTGAAGCTGGAGGCTATGTGAAACAAGCTCTGTCATGCGGCTGCTTACATCCAATCCAGTGATCGGGTAGAATATCGTCTGATCAATCATAAAAAAAAAAATAGGAGAGGAGGAGGAGAAGAAGAAGAAGAAGAAGAAGGGGGAGAGAGAGAGAGATAGAGAGAGAGAGAGAAAGTTATGCCAGTGAGGGGTCGCGCCGTTATGCTGCCAAATAATGTTAGTTTCTCATAATTGAGGAAAGAGCCTTAGTTCTAGTGGACCAAAATAACAAAACATCAGTTACAGCTGCTTCACTCAAGAAGGAAGGCCACAATATGGAACACAAAAATTCGATTTATAGGAGTCTCATTGCAGCTGTACCATCTCATTCGATTTATGGGAGTCTCATTGCAGCTGTACCATCTCTTAAGGATTTGATGACCCACAGATGTGCACATTATGTGTGTTCACATCACACTTAGGTCAAATATAGATTCATTACTGAAGTAACACAATTCAGAGAGTCTTCATCATGCAGCAACATTTCATTTGCTACATTGGCATGTAAACTGTAGTCTGTAGGCTTCAGAGCTTGTAACGACTGCAAATGATAAGGACATAACTGCAAGCATTTCCTTAAAAGTCTCCACCCAGATGTCAGTGCAATTTCTAATTCAAGACTAGTCTTCCAAAATGATTTCTTGGGGCTAAGCGTAAAAGACTCTCTCTCTTCCTCGATTGTCCCGTACTCTTCCCTTAGCAAAACGGTTTCGTCTATTATTTATAATTGTAAGTCAACTGTAATAAATACTAAAAAGCCTTAAAATGCTCATATTCACTTTGAAACACACAGTAATTTTTGCCCATTTTGACATATTTTCATTAGCTGTATGTATAAGATACATGAAACTATTAAATTCTTGTTCAGACGTTATTTCATTAAACTTTATTACTCACTGTGTAATTTAATGAAAGCCAATGATATTGTACATTTGGTTTTTATGGAAACATTTTCTTTAATGAAATATTACTAATTTACTACACATTTAGTCAGAGGAAATTTCCGATGCTGCAAAAAATTGTTTGTTTCTGGATTGTTATAGTTAATTAAAAGTCCTCTTTCTCCTCGTTTCAACAAACATTTTTCTTCTTCGAGAAAATTCAAACTTCAAAAGTTATTCATGTACAAAATCTTTGTGTTCTACAATTTTCCACTCTTAAAATGTAATTACAATGGAATCTCATTAGTATGTCCTTCATTGCTGCATTTTCCCATATAGTATGTCAGTTTCTGGAAGTCCTATTCTCAACTGCATCAAATGCCTGTTAAAACAACTTGTTTATACATTCTCCATCCCTGCTTAGTGTGTTTAAATTCAGCAGTGTCTGTATTGTTTGGCTGCTGCAACTTTTGCAGCCATGAGTTCTGGGAGTGGTAGGCCTAGGGCACTTGTGGCTGGGAAGTGACGAAACATCCAGGGAGACAGAGCTGTTCAGTGGAGGCAGGATTAAAGTTGTAGCAGGCAAAAAATAAACTGAAAAGTTATTAGAGTGTAACTCAGTGGTATTTAAGGTGTGACTGACTCTCAGTCTGTGGCCTTTTTTAACACTGTTCCAATATGATATGGACTAAAAGACAGTGAGACAGTTAACAAATGAAGAAAAGTGGAACATTATTCAGGAAGTGGATAAAAGTTCACTTGAGGCGTGCTGACATTGCACGAAAATTGAACATTCTTCCATCAACATTAAATCCAACAGTGAGAAAATGAAAAACAATTAAAGCAATTTATTTCTAAGGAGGAAATGAGAAACAAAAATCTGTACATAAGAAGTTCAGTTTCCAGACCTGGAAAACATGTTACTGAAGTGGATGTATTTCAACTGATGGTACTGTAGTTCATTATAAAATGATTTATTTGGCACAAATGCATATTTCAAAGCATCTAATGGTTGGATTTACTGTATAAATGTGTTCAAGGAGAGGCTGGAAGCATAAACATTGACATTGTCTAGTCATGAAAAAATACTCTTCTGCCAATCTTAGAAAGGTACAGTGGCGATAACGTTTTTAGTGCAGAAGAAGTGGGCTATTTTTTGCACCTTCTGTCTGAAAAAACCATTCTGAGTTCAGATGAGAGAGATGCCATAGCAGAAAATTTAGCAAAAAGACTGACTGTCTCATTATGTTGTAATGAAAGGGAAACAGAAAAGCTTGTGCCACTTGTAACTGGAAAGGTTAATGCCACTAATAACTTGATAGGTGAAGAGGCAAAACTGTTTTAAAAATGTGTGAGCATTTCCCTGTAAATACGCATCTAATGCAAAAGCATAGGTAACAACAACTATATTCGAAAAATTATTGCATACCTGGGATGCAATGTTGGACGTTAATAGCAAAATCATACTGTTTATTGACCAGTGCACAGTACAGCACCAAAGTATGTCATACCTATGTCACATAAATGTAAGGTTTTCTCCTACTGTCTGCAGAAGCCACCTTCAACTATTCTACTCTGGCATTATAAAATGCCTGAAACAAAAATACAATGAGAGTCTTGTACAGAAGAAGCTGATCAATGCTAAGCATTTTGTAAGAAGTGCCTGCAATTCCGTGCAAGAGTGTACAATTTCAAACTGCTTCAGGAAGGCTGGTTTTCGTCAGATACTTAAAGAAGACATCACACCAGAAAATGAAAAAATTCCAGCTGAACAACAACAACAAATAATGCGGGAAGCAAAAACATTAACTACTTTAGTTTGATGCATATGCTGAATGTAACTAATGTGTCACCATCTGTTAGTCTGTGACAACTGATGAAGCCTTGCAGGACAGGTAGCACGGAAACAAGAAGAAAGTGAAGACAAGGATGCAGAGTGTTTGCCTGTTCCAACAATAACAAAAGCTATAGGCTGATGCCAGACATGTACACATCCAACATATTGGCCAATGTCACCATATTTAAGATATTTTTGCGCCTTATATTCTAATGGGTAACTCTGAGTGTTTCTGGATATGGTATTCTGAGCGTGTTCTCCAAAAGGCACATTTTGCATTCTAATTTATTGAGATAGTATGCCAGAAAATGTGTTGGGGGCAATCGAAATACAATTTTAAAAAAATAATAATAATAAAAATAAAGTGTCCCATTAAGCAATCACATATTGCCCCATATCTCTAAATGTGGTAATCTTGATTCTGACAATATAATGAAAAGGATAGATTGTTATCCATCATGTAGAGGAGATGCCAAGTCCCAGACAGCCACACAAAAAGATTACCATACATGGAGCTTTCGGCCAAAAAAGCATTCTCTTACCATAAAAAACACACACACACATTCATTCATGCAAGTATGACTCACACATACATGGCCACTGTCTCTGGTCACAGTAGCTGGACTGCATGCAACTGTGCCTGATGGGAGAAGAAATCTGGGAGGTGGAGGTGAGGAGAAGGCTGCAGCAGTGAAGGGGAGGGATAGCAGGATAGGGGGGGGGGGGGGGGGGAGGGATGTAGTGCTGATTGCAGGAGCATGTAGGTATGTGGTGAAGACAGGTTACGGCTGCTAAGTGTACTCTGGAGGTTTGAAGGGGGAGGAGGAAAGGAGAGATGGAGAGAAACAGAGGAGGGGAAAAAAGGTAGAGTGACTAGTGGGTGCACTGGTAGAACAGAAGGTTATGTAGTGCTGGACTGAGGGCAGGGAAGGGGATAGGTGGTGAAGGACTGGGACTAGTGAAGACTGAGGTCAGGCGTGCTATGGGAACTTATGATATATTGCAAGCAGAGTTCCCACCTCCACAATTCGGAAAAGCTGATGTTGGTAGGAAGGATCCATATGGCACAGGCTCTGAAGCAGTCACTGAAGTGGAGCACATTGTATAGGGCACAATTTTCAGCAACTGGGTGGTCCAGGTGTCCTTAGTTTTAGTTTTAGTTATGTCGTGTTCCATATATCATTTTCCTGATTATTTTATCGATATGATGTGGAACAAGTCAGATTACAAGATATATATATATACACACATGAATAGTGCTAATATTAATATTACTGAAATTTTTAGTTCTACACACGCAACTATATTTAGAGGTAATTTTTTTTCTAACCATATCTGAAACAGAAACTCGTCCATGGAGTAGGAGGAGTCGTTCAAAAGAAATGATTTTTTAAGCTAGATTTAAAACTTGATCTGCTACCTGCCAAACACTTTATGTTGTTGGGAAAATGATCAAAGGTTTTTGTTGCTGAATAACATACTCCTTTTGGAGCAACTGACAGCTTCAATAATGGATAGGAAAGGTCATTTTTCCCCTCTAGTGTTGTACGTATGAACATCACTGTTCTTCGCGAATTGATGAAAAATGTTCAAATGTGTGTGAAATCTTATGGGACTTAACTGCTAAGGTCATCAGTCCCTAAGCTTACACACTACTTAACTTAAATTATCCAAAGGACGCACCCATGCCTGAGGGAGGACTCAAACCTCCACTGGGATCAGCCGCACAGTCCATGACTGCAGCGCCTTAGACCACTCGGCTAATCCCATGCGGCTTCGCGAATTGAAATGGATTAGTTGTAACGAATTTGATAAGTGAATATATGTACTCTGTTGGTGCAGTTAAAATACGTAACTCCTTGAAAAGGTGCCTACAGGACATCCTTGGATGAACACCACTAATTATCTCACTGCTCCCTTTTGTGCAATCAATACTTTATGTCTAAGTGGTGAGTTACCCCAGAAAACTATTACATAAGACATTACTGGGTATAAATATGCAAAGTACATTAGGAAGCTGATTTTTTTATTACCAAGACTAGCAATAATACGAAGAGCGAAAGAAACTGAACTTAGTTGTTTGAGAAGCTCAGTAATATACTTTTTCCAGATCAAGTTGTCATCAATGTGAAAACCCAAAAATTTGAATAAATCTACCCTGTTAACTGAGCCCTGTTCATATGCTACATCAATTGTCGGTATGACTCTATTCGGTGTACAGAATTAGATATAGCAATATATCACAAAAAATACCAACTGGCGATAATTTATTATTTAGGGCTTGTACTATTTGATGGGTAAATGTGTAAATAGCATTCCCAGTCGAGTAACCCTTCCGGAATCCGAACTGTGACATGCTGAGTAAATTATTTTCACTTAAATGTAAGACTACTCTTGAATACATAACTTTTTCGAATATTTTAGAAAATGAAGTCAGCAATGAGACTGGTCTATAATTATTTAATTCACTCGTGTCCCCTTTCTTATGAACAGGTTTGACAATTGCATTTTACAATCTGCCTGGAGAAATTCCCTGTGCTATATCGCTAAGGACTCCACTTATTAAATTAGAACAACACTTCAAAATTCTGTTAGAGACTCCATGAACACAACATGAGCTCTTGTTTTTCAGTATATTTATAATTCCCTTAATTTCAGTGGGGGATGTTGTTGCTATTTCTAAAGGCCTAAAGTTCTGGGGAATGACATTTTTAACATATTTTTTTTTTGCTTCTTCAACTGAAACCTTTAACCCAATTTTTGCTGCTACATTCAGAAAGTGGTTGTTAAAGATACTTGCAACTTGTGAATTATCACTCACAACATCATCATTTAGCTTTATTGCTATGGTATGATATGCACTGTCAGGCTGCCCCATCTCTTGTTTGACAATATTCCATATAGTTTTAATCTAATTATCTGCATTATTAATTTCTGTCAGAATGCATAAGCTTCTTGACTTCTTGATGACTTTCCTTAAAATGTTACAGTATCTTTTGTAGTAAGCAAGTAACATCAGATCCTGACCTATTCTTGCCTGTCCATATATTTCCCTCTTCCTCTTACACAATATCTTAATTCCGTTAGTAATCCATGGCTTCTTGACTTTGTAATAGCTTTTTTGGATAACGTTTCAGGAAAGCAACTCTCAAATATTGAGACAAATCTACAGTGGAATAAACTGCATCAGCATCATTTTCTGTGTATACTTCATCCCATTCTACCTCTTCTAGGCTGCACTTAAAGCTTTGTATCCTGTTCACATTAATAAGCTTCCCTGCCTTGTATGAACCTGCCTGAATCCTGTAAGGTGCTATATGTGTTATTTCCATTAACTGTGCATCATGATCAGATAGACCATTAACAACTTGGTACACATTAATTGTTTCTGCCTGAGCACTGTCTATGAAAATGTTATCAATAGGTGACCTACTATCCTGCTGCACGCAAGTTGGAAAATTTACAACAGATACTAGATTGAAACAACCAAACAAAGATTCTAGCTCATTTTTCCTATCCATATCTTTTAAGAAATCTACATTAATATCACCACAAACCACTAACTGCTTCTTTTTGTCTGACAGGTAGCTCAATAATGCCTCAAGATTTTTCACGACTAGCTGAAAGTTACCTTGAGGGGATCTGTAGATTGTTACAATTACTGGTCTGATCTACACAAAAACTATTTGTTTCAATATTTATGACTTTGTGTCCAGTTTTTATATAAATAGCAGCTCCTCCTTTTTCCATGTTGACTTGACATGAATAAGATGCTAATCTGTAATGTCTTAAATTTAACTTCTTCATCCCTTTAGTTACATGGTGTTCAGAGAGACACAAAACATCTATACCTTCAGAATTTACCCCATTTTCTAGGCATACAAAAAGTTCATCTATCTTATTTTTCAGTCTTCTAATGTTCTGATGAAACACACAAATTTTATTTCTTTGGATACTGCTACAGACATTATGGCACTGTTGGTCAAAGTTTGTTGGTGGCCATCTATGTTGAGATAGACTTTGTTGGTTGTCCTGCCCACGTAGAATGCAGCACAGTGGTTGCAGCTTAGTTTGTAGATCACATGATTTGCTTTCACATGTTGCCCTGCCTTCAATGGGATGGGTGATGCTTGTGATCCAACTGGAGTACGTGGTGGTGGAGGGGGGGATGACGTATGAGAAAGGTCTTGCACCTAGGTCTATTACAGGGATGTTAGCCAAGAAGGAAGGGATTGTGAGCAGGGGTGGAGTAGACGTGGACAAGGTTATTGCTTAGGTTTGTCGGCGGCAGAATAGCACTGTTTGTGTGCATGAATATGTGTGTACGTGTCGGGGGATCATGGGTAAAATATTCCACATTTCAGGTCATGACGAGAGGTAGTCGAAACCCTGACAGAGAATGTAATTAAGCTGCTTCAGTTCTGCGTGGTATTGAGTAACGAGGGGAATGCTCCTTTGTGGCCTTATGAGTTTGGGAAGTGGTATATGAATGGCAAGACAAGGCACTGTTGATCTGTTTCTGTACAAGGTTGGGAGGACAATTTTGGTCTGTGAAGACTTCAGTAAGACCCTTGGTATATCTGGAGTGAGAGACTGTTCATCATACACATGCGACGACCACGGGTGGGTATGGAATGGGTGGCAGTTGTCAAAGTGGAGGTATTGCTGGTGGCTGGTACATTAGTATTGACAAAGGTACTGATGTAGCCATCTTTAAGGTGAAGGTAAACATCAAGGAAACTGGCTTGTTGGCTTGAGGAGGACCAGGTGAAGTGAATGAAGAAGGTGATAAGGTTTTGGAGGAATGTAGGTAGGGTCTCCTCACCCTCGGTCCCGATCACAAAGATATCGTCGATGAACCTGAACCCTGTGAGGGACTTGGGATTCGAGGTGGTTAGGAAGGGTTCATCTAGATGGTCCATGAATAGGTTGTCATAGGTTGGTGCCACATGGCAAGTTTTCGTCTGTCATGAAGTTTCAGATCAGTGCTAACTCCACTGAACAGTGAGTCGGCACACTACTAAGAGCTGCTGTTGCAACTGTGTAAGCCAATGTGAGCTCACATTGTTGTCAGATAGTACATGCATTCATAAGGTGTTGCTGATGCCTGTCACATTTGTTGAGCAAGCAAGAAATTTATGATGCTCTGGAGTAAGAATTCAGTGATTCTAGCTCAGTGCGAGAAATATCATAGTGGGAACAGTCTGAAGGAGATTCATATTCAGGCAAGCTGCAGTGTGCTACAGTTTTCCACAGCTAATATTGTTGCTACAGACGTTTTATACAGAAGCCAATTATGAGTTACATTACCCAAGAATTCAAATAATAGTTTTTGTTTGGAAAGACTCTGTCACCATTATAGTAAAATTTGCAATCCATCACAGAACTAAAATAGATACAAAAAATAAAACTTGCAGCTTGGTCTTTTTAAGTACGTATTACTCTTTAAGATACATCAAACACAAATGTGCCCAAAACATTTTAAATACTGGCATAACTGGGTGGTTTTCTGGGTCCGAAATTTTTCCGGGTGTCTGAACCTCAAAACTGTTAAACGGATTATGAGAACTCAATGAATTTACATAATGCGGGATTACCTCTACTTTATTGCAGTAATTATTTCTACATTTCATCTATTTACCTAGATCTATGAGCACTTTGCCCTGTAGTGAATAGATTTGCAAACACACCACAAGTAACTTCCTGGCAGATTAAAACTGTGTGCCAGACCGAGACTCAAACTCAGGGCCTTTGCCATTCGTGAGCAAATGCTCTACCAACTGAGCTATCCAAGCACGACTTATGTCCTGTCCTCACAGCTTGACTTCTGTCAGTACCTTGTCTCCTACCTTCCAAACGTCACAGAAGTTCTATACTACAGAGTGAAAATTTCATTCTGAAAACATCCCCCAGGCTGTGGCAAAGCCATGTCTCCACAATATCCTTTCTTCCAGGAGTGCTAGTTCTGCAAGTTCCCTCACAGAGAGTAAAACTGTAACTGCCTTGTGTTAACTTTATTACCCTTCATAAGAATTTCCACACTATCAAAGTTCTTATCACTCCTAGCAACTGATAAAAACATGCAAGAAAGTGACAGTTGCATTGTAACCATGGACACTTACATTCATATTTTGAAAAAGAATGACCTTTGACAAAGTTAATAACAACAACAAAAAATCTATAAATGATATTGACTAATGGTTACTGGTCTCTCTTTGTTCAGAACCACGGAGCAAGAGAATGATTTGAAACACAGTACAATTACGAAATCGAACTCTATTTTATTTTGTATACATAACATTCAGTATAAATAGCAAAGTCCTTCAAGGTGGAATGAACTGACACTGAAAAATATGCAACTGATATTATACAACTGAATATGGATGTATCACTTTTGATTGTTCTCTTGGCGAGTTCCAGAAAACAGAACTTCAAACATTTTATTGTAACAAATTCACTGTGTAATTATCATAAACACAAATAAAATTAATAATATTGACAACATAAAATGTAATGCATATCTGATGAACTTCAGTATGTACCTGCACTGGAGCTGTACTGCTGTTTGGCTGAGGATGTGGTCCTGTCCTCATATAAGTCGGTGATGGGTGGACTTGTGCTGTGTGTATATTTTCTGTGCTTGCTGGAGTCACAGGACAACTGTAACACAATACAAATCAGTCAGTTGTGATTAGGTACCACTGGTAGAGACATACGTAAATACTTGTGAAATTACCAATAAAAAGTGACTTATTAATATCAACATAATAAATAATTGATATTAAGATGGCACATAAAAACAATAGCTCATTCTCAAAAACATCCAGCAAAAGATCATTCCATGTCCATTAGTAGATGGGCTCTTCAATTCTGTGATTACCTCCTTAGTGCTCAATTCAGTACGGCTTGCAGCTCAGAAAGCAATGAGAAGTTTCTGGGTGAGACTTTAGTGTTTCGAGAATTTTGGCAAAAATTCTAGAACCACTCGGCCTTCTACCTTCTTGAACACACAATATTTTAGATGTGGGAGTGGGATGATAGAATCCTACCTACTGCACATCATATGTCTGTGTGTGCATGTTTGAAGTCTGTCATAAAAAGATTGTAGACATGGCGGTCGAACTGCACCGACAAGTACTTGTCGGTCGATCCATGGAAGTCATAGTGAAAGAGAAAGGAAGAACTATGGAACTTCTAGGTTATTCTGTGTTAATCATATCAGTGACCATTGTTACAAATAACACAAACATTTGAGATTCTTAATTCTGAAAAAAAACCTCTTATCTTGGGCTTGCTGGAGGCAAGACGTATTTCACGGTTTGTTATGGTTGTTAAGCCAACTCTTTTCTAAAACATACTTAAATCTGTTTCTGATGTGAGACGATACAAGTGACTTACAAGAAGTCAAATGCTTATATGCGAAATGTGAATTTTGTTCTTTATGAAGCTCAAATATACCAATAGTTGTTGAAAAGTATTCTTCGAGTACCTAATTATTTCACAAGTAGACAGAGAGTCTTTAAGGTTCCTGTAACTAGCATCATTCTTCAGAGAAGAAGTTTATAGAGATTCCAGAAGCCAGCTATCTAGAGAAGAAGATTGGCTGTGTACACCAAGTAAGTTGACTCAAATTAAGAGAAGTGGGAAGTTTGCACATACACTTCACACACTCTTAGTTGTCCTAAAGCATTAGAATGTGATGACGTGTGAAAAAGGAGCCAAAAAAATGGGAATTAGAGACGAAAGTGAGAAAAGTTGATGTTGCATGTTGCCATAGCAACCAAGCATAATAAGACAAAAATACCAGTCACGGATTTGGATTCTGCCTATAAATTCGAATGGTGAAAATTAGTAAATGCAAAAAAAAGGGAAGACGTAAAAAAGTAATAATGTTAAAAGAACGGAGAGAAGATCTCAACGTATTAGACTAAGAAGAGATACGCTGAGAACAATTCGACTAAGAAGATCTGGTGTGGGGAGTATACAGCTTTCACATGTCATGGGTATGCAGACGGAGAAGCCTACATCCGACGTCGCCGGCACCACTTGCATTTCACCAGTCCTGATTACACATCCACTCATCGACGCAGCCGAAATTCTACATTGGGTGTGCATAAAACAGAACTTTATTGTATTAATACAATGTGGTATTAGCCCTTGAATGTACAGTATTACTGTTGTATCCTAGCCAGTAATGCCAACCTAGCCCGCTGCCAAAAGGTTGGCAGCATCAAAGTACGGACGCCGTCCGCATAAGCAGCGCCAGCGAGACAGGAAATCGCCGCAAGTCTGCGCGCGCCACCGCTGGCTTCTGGCTTCTTAAGCGCTGGAGTCGCGAGCGCTAGGACAGTTCTGTATTCGCCGCTCAGTTGTATACTCGCCACCGAATTGTGTACTTGTTAGTCAGTTGTGTGTTCATCGCAGCAGAGTTGTTGTTTGTCGTCAGCCGACGCTGACCTAGCCGCTCCGACTCGAACTAGACAGATCTCTGTAGACACGGAGTTCACTATTGTGTTTCTGTATCTTCATCGATAAAGATAAGTACCGACTTTTATTTAATGAGAGTGTTTGGTTTTTCATCTCTCTGTTCACTGTTCCAGCGGACCGGTCGGACCGCTATTAAAAGTGTGGCGGTGACTTCGTAAGCCATTTCTACAGCCAAGTGTTTGTCGCTACGAGCACCGCCACAAAACTGGCGACGAGGACTTCCGCACTCGTGTGCAGGGCTGGTTCAACTTGTTCTTGTTATACTAATTATAGTGATAAACTTTTGGGGGCTGGTTTAATTTGTGTTCACTATGTCTGCCGAATTACAACAGTTGATCTTGTTACAGAGTCAGCAAATACAAAGTCTGGTGGAAGCAATCGCCAAACAAGCGGCTCATCCACCAACACAAAGGGAACAAGCACAGGGAGCACCACAGTTCCGGGCTTTTGACGAATCCAGAGAAGAATGGCGAGAATATTTCGCGCAGTTACAGGCGCACATGACAGTCTACAAAATCACAGGTACTGAGCGGCAGCTTTATTTAATTTCCACTGCAGGCGTGGAACTCTATCGACTACTTTGTAAGTTGTTCCCGGAATCCCAGCCAGAAGCTTTAGACTATGACGTTGTTGTTAACAAGCTTGCTGAGTATTTCGAGTCGCGAGTTCATGTGGCAGCAGCCAGATTCAAGTTCTTCAGATTCAAGAAACTGCCACATCAATCTCATAAACAGTGGTTAACAGATTTACGGGGCCTCACCCGTCAGTGCCGATTTAATTGTGTGTGTGGAGCTTCCTACAGTGATGTCATGCTACGAGACGCTATTACTCAAAACATTGCAGATTCTCGTATTCGTGCTGCTATCTTAAAGTTGCCTGACCCGTCATTAGAGACTGTGATGAACATCATTGAAGCCCAAGATACTTTTGACTATGCTGAGTGTGAGTTAGATCAGCCATGTATTTCTCAAATTGCCTGTGCTAAGCAAGTTATGTCACGCCCGCGGCCCCACCGGCAGAGTCAGACTGTAAACACTGGCCGGCCGCGTCATGTTAAACACATTCGTCAGCCGCGTGTGCAACATGATAGAGTTAAGTCTTGCCCTCAGTGTGTTCTTGCTCATCCTCGTGAACGTTGCCCGTTAAGAAACACGGTTTGTCACTTTTGTCAAAGGAAAGGACACATCCAGACTGTTTGTTTGCGTAAACGCAAGAACAATTCTAGTGCTGCCCAGCCCATGGATATTCATGTTCTTCAAAGCCAGCCCGCCCAGAAGGTCGCGTTTAAAGACTCTTCCACGGTTCGTGTGGGCAATAAACTTGTTCGCAATAAGCCACCCACCCAGCCCTCTGCTATGCGACCCAAGCGTAATTCAAACGCTGTAAAAAGTACTGTACAGACTGCCAGTGAAGCGGGAGTTGTTGTTCCACCCGCCCAACCCACGAGTTGTCGTAAGCAGCGAACTAGCGCTAAACGCGCTGATTTTGTGTCTTCCGCCTCCACTGCACCGATCCAGAGACAGTGTAATAAACTATTTGTGCAGCTACGCATCCAGGATAAGACCTTCAATTTTCAATTAGACACTGGTGCGTCTGTGACTCTCATAAATAGTGCTATGTATGCGGCTATCGGCCACCCTAAACTTTCAGCGGCAAAACATTCTTTGGCTACTTACAGTGGGGAACAAATTCCTGTGTTAGGTGTATGTAGCGTGCCAGCCACATTCCGTGGCAATACAAAAACAGTTTCATTCACAGTGCTCCGCGCTACAGACAGTGTAAACATTTTCGGATTGGACTGTTTTGACTTGTTTGGCCTGTCTATCCAAGACAATGTGTTGCAGATTAATTCTGTTGTTGTTCCTCAAGACACCATAACCGAGTTGTGTAAACGATACAGTGACATGTTTAAAGACGAACTGGGTTGTGCTGCGAACTTTGCCGCTCATATTACGTTAAAAGATAATGCTCAGCCTCGCTTTTGTCGTGCTCGTCCAGTGCCTCACGCCCTCCGGGCACCTGTAGAAGATGAACTT
The DNA here is from genome assembly GCF_021461385.2 of Schistocerca piceifrons. NCBI lineage: Eukaryota > Metazoa > Arthropoda > Insecta > Orthoptera > Acrididae > Schistocerca > Schistocerca piceifrons. The sequence goes on from NC_060138.1 coordinate 848,582,713, forward strand.
CGTCGTTGGCAAAACAACAGTGTTATTCAACCCGTTTCAGCGAGCCAGTGGGCTTCTCCCTTAGTTATTATAAAGAAACCGTCTGGCAAGTTACATTTGTGTGCTGATTTTAAGTCGACAGTTAATCCTCAGACTGTCATTGATTCTTTTCCTTTGCCTAGACCGGACGAGCTGATGGATAAGTTAGGGGAAGCTCGTTTCTTTTCCAAAATTGATCTCCGTGAAGCATATTTGCAATTGCCCCTCGACGAGCAATCACAACAGTATTTTGTCATAAACACGTCGTTGGGGTTGTTCCGTTTTCTGCGTTTGCCTTTTGGTTGTGCGTCAGCTCCAGCTGTTTTTCAGCGTTTTTTGTCTCAACTTCTGGCTAATGTGCCATCGTGTTGCAACTATTTAGACGATATTGTTGTGTCCGGTTGGACGCCTGCTGAACATTTCCGTAATTTGGAGTGTTTGTTTAAAGTGTTGTCTCAGGCAGGCCTACGTTGCAACATCGATAAATGTTCATTTTTCCTTACGGAGATGGAGTATCTGGGACATGTTATTAATGCTCAAGGCATTCATCCCTCCCAGTCACATTTAGCAGCTATTCGTGATTTGCCCGCCCCTCGCAATCTGCATGAATTGCAAGCAGTTCTTGGCGGATTGACGTATTATATTAGGTTTATACCTAATGCATCACAGATTGCTGCACCGTTGCATCGTCTCCGCCGTAAGAATGTTCCGTTTGTGTGGTCAGCTGATTGCCAGTCAGCCTTTCAGCAGCTTAAAGAGGCTTTATTGAATGATCGTTGTCTGGTGCATTACGACCCTAACAAGCCTCTGGTGTTAGCTTGTGATGCCTCTTCTTTCGGCCTCGGTGCTGTGTTGTCTCACCGAGTCGGTAACACTGAACGTCCTATTGCGTTCGCATCTAAATTGCTAAACAAAGCTCAGTGTAATTATAGCCAATTGGACAAGGAAGCGTTGGCTATTGTGTTCGGTGTCACAAAATTCCATCACTACCTCTATGGTCGACCATTCTATTTAGTAACAGATCACAAGCCCCTGACGTCACTGTTTCATCCGTCTAAACCAGTTCCTCAGCCGGCAGCTCAGAGACTACAACGTTGGGCCCTTTTGTTGTCACAATACCAGTATGAGATACTGTATCGCCCTACAGCTCAGCATGCAAACGCTGACGCGCTTTCTCGATTGCCGCTTGCTGCGGATGATGTCTTCGATTCCTCTGAAGACTCGTGCCATCAGATTGACGCCGATGAGCATCAATCCCTCCGAGATTTTCCGATTGATTATCGTCAGGTGGCACGTGAGACAGCTACGGATCCTCATCTGAGGTTACTATTACGTTTTGTTCAACGTGGTTGGCCGTCCAAGGCAAAGGACATATCGGATCCTGTGGTTCGTCGCTATTATCCGCAACGTCATCTGTTGTCTGTTTCGCACGGAGTTTTGCTGTTACGCACCGAGAATGACCAGCTTCGTGTAGTGGTTCCCCAAGTGCTCCAATCCAAGGTCCTCGACTTGTTGCATCAAGGTCATTGGGGAGTAGTCCGCACCAAGCAGCTTGCCCGCCGTCATTGTACATGGATCGGCATTGATAAGCAGATTACGCAGATGTCTACAGATTGTTCGACGTGTGCCGAACACCAAGCTGCTCCGCCTCAACGCTATTTTGAGGGGGCACGCCCTACCGGTCCCTGGCAGCGAGTACATATTGATTTCGCTGGTCCATATTGGAATTCTCGTTGGCTCATCGTGATAGATGCATTTAGTAATTTTCCGTTTGTTGTGCCCATGCAGTCTACAACGTCTGCACAAACTATACAGGCGTTGACTTCAATTTTTTGTATTGAGGGTCTTCCAGAAGTTTTAGTGTCTGACAATGGTCCACAATTTACCTCTGCTGAATTCGAAAGTTTTTGTTCTGCCAATGGCATTCGCCATGTTCTTACTCCGCCGTTCCACCCTCAATCGAATGATGCAGCGGAACGTTTTGTACGCACATTCAAGGATCATATGGACCGCCTTCGTGCTACGCACTCTCGTCAGCAGGCCCTCATCACGTTCCTGTCGTCGTACCGGACCACGCCACGCGACGGCCCTTCGCCTGCGGAGCTTCTCCACGGCCGTCGTCATCGCACCCTACTACGGTTGTTGCACCCCCCGGATCGACCCGCCGCTTCTGAGCATCGCACGCGTTTTCAGCGCAACGACGCCGTTTTTTTCAGAGTTTATCACGGTCGCCGTCGTTGGGAACGTGGTACCGTGATAAGTGTCCAGGGTCGCGGTTATTATACTGTTCAAGGTGCTACTGGGGTGCACAGGAGGCATCAGAACCAGTTGCGCCGCGCTGGCCGCCCGGATTCTGCCGCTCGTTCTTTGTCCACAGATTTGGTACGCGGCGGGTTCCAGCCGCGCCTTCCGACTTCGCTGCCGCCCCCAGGGCAGCAGCAGCAGCAGCAGCCGTCGCCGCTACCACACCGACAGCCCGTCCCGTTGATGCCTCCCGCGCAGCTTCATTCGGGAGCGCCCCAGGTGGTCGCTCCGGCGCCTGCGGTCCCTCTTCAGTCGCCACCGCCTTCGGAGCTGATGGACGTCGACCCCTCAGTCGGGCCGCCTTCCCAAGCGGTGGCTGTGCAGCCTGTCCTGCAGCCGCTTTCCTTGGGCACCCCCAAGGAGTCTGACACCGCAGCGCCTTGTCCGGCGCCCGCTCAGCAGCCGTCGACGCAGCGTCAGGAGACGCTGCCTCTCTTCGTGGGTCCCGACGCCCCGTCGCGTCCAGTACCAGAAGCTGCGCCCGTGGTCACAGGCGTGCACCCTGACCTCGGTTTTCAGTCGGTGTTTCCCGGGGCCCCGCGCAGCCAATGCTGGGGTGCGGACCGGGGACTGCCACCGACAACAGTCTCCGCCCCGGTCTCTTCTGCTACGCCTGCGGCCGGACCCCTCCCCCGCCGTCGACGCTCGCCACGTCATTATTCAACGACGGTGCGGCGATTTGGGGGGGAGGAGTGTTGTATCCTAGCCAGTAATGCCAACCGAGCCCGCTGCCAAAAGGTTGGCAGCATCAAAGTACGGACGCCGTCCGCATAAGCAGCGCCAGCGAGACAGGAAATCGCCGCAAGTCTGCGCGCGCCACCGCTGGCTTCTGGCTTCTTAAGCGCTGGAGTCGCGAGCGCTAGGACAGTTCTGTATTCGCCGCTCAGTTGTATACTCGCCACCGAATTGTGTACTTGTTAGTCAGTTGTGTGTTCATCGCAGCAGAGTTGTTGTTTGTCGTCAGCCGACGCTGACCTAGCCGCTCCGACTCGAACTAGACAGATCTCTGTAGACACGGAGTTCACTATTGTGTTTCTGTATCTTCATTGATAAAGATAAGTACCGACTTTTATTTAATGAGAGTGTTTGGTTTTTCATCTTTCTGTTCACTGTTCCAGCGGACCGGTCGGCCCGCTATTAAAAGTGTGGCGGTGACTTCGTAAGCCATTTCTACAGACAAGTGTTTGTCGCTACGAACACCGCCACAAAAATTACTGTAGTTATTATACTCAGAGTTGAATTTTCTGAAAATGATTACTAGGTCTAAAGTTAATAAGAATATGGATAACTTAGGACAAATGGAAAAAACCTCAGGAACCAGTTATGGCTATGAGAGTCAGTAGAGAAATGTCAGACAGGTCTGAGTTAGTAAACCTAATCGAAGCTCAAAATGCTAAATTAGATGTACAGAGTACAGATTCAGCAGCTTTAAGAAATGAACTAAATGAAGCTTCTAATGCTCAGAATGAAACTCTAAAGAAATAACTAGGCTCAGTAAATTCTCAATTAAATTTGCTCAATGCCAAAGTTTAATAATAAAGCAAAGAACTTAGTAGTTTATGCAAAATCATGGGGGCTTTAAATACTGTATTTGATGATTTAAATACTAAAGTATAGGATTTGAAATTAGAATTAAAGAATGAAGTAAACCGCCATGTAAATCAACTGTTCAGTTACTTTAGTCAGAAACAGAATGATCAAATCCAGGGTTTGACAAAGAAATTAGAATTTGATACTGAGGAAACATGTAATATGGTTGAATCCAAAATTAATGAAAAGTTAGGATCATCTGAAAATGTATGTTGTGTTAAGTTTGATGCTGTAAAGCAGGGGTTGCACACTTTAAAAGAGTGTGCCAACAAGCAAAATATATTAATGCCAATAATCCAATCACAAATTACAGGTATTAATACATGAGTAGGTGATGCAGAAAGAAACTTTAAAGAGAAACTAGCGAAGTCAGACATTATAAATGTAAGTAGTTTGGAGGAACAGGTGGAGGAAATGATAGATCGAAAAGCTGCTGCGAGAGTAACCTCCAGGAACCTATCCCTACTGTTTCTTCCGAACTTTCAGATACTCAAAATGTTATAGATGACTTATGGAAAGAATTCAAACTTATCCAGGACAAAGTGGAAAAACAGACAACTTCACTGAATGCTGTGTTAACTACTTAAGTAGTTACTGATTTGCAATGGGGAGCGAATTTGGGGTTATCAAGAAAATTCCCTAAGTTTAAGCCAGATGGGGATGTACATCCAACTCATTTTTTGAAAACATTCAATCAAGCTTTGCCAAAGAACTGGGAAGATGTGAAGAAAATTGAATTTTCTGTGGGGTACATTTTAGGGGAAGCCTCAGAATGGGGTACTGTAAATATTGAGAACTTTTCTTCTTGGGAAGATTTCCAGAAGAAATTTACAGAAAAATACTGGTCGGCTAGTGCACAAGAGAAGTTAATATCAGATTTGCGGGACCTGAAATATTACAATAATATGTGGGGTACTATGAGAAAATATTTTCACTAGCATTTAACACGGGCGAAGTATTTAGATAAACCGATGGAGGAAAAGAGAAGACATCTCGTGTAGTGGCTGGGAAATATTAGAAGCATTGTTGCCCTTTGTGGATGCACGTGATGCCGTAAGTAAGGACCACAATGAGAGTGTACAACAAAGTAAAAATCAGAATTACAAAAGGAATAGTAATAATAATTTTTAAAAAAATGAGGCCAACTTTGCTAGAGTACACCAATGCAACAGAAATAATGGCAATGATAATTATCAGAAGAACCAACCATCTTCGAATTTAGGTCCAGTAACTTCGCAGGAATTTGTGCCAAGTAATAATAGAGCACAAAGTAGTAACATAGTATGCTGATTTCGTAACCAACCAATGAGGAAAAAGTAGTGTGATCTGGATCCAGGGCTGGGACCCAGGTCATAGAGGTACATTAGAAGGCCTAGTTAATGATAAGTATGTTAATTTCACGCACAAAATACCGACAAAAGAATGGTTACTGCTGGAAGAACAAAACCTAGTTATCAACAATCCACAACCTATAATACCAGGGACTTCTGAAGTTTACATATTTACAGAATCAGGGAGTGAAGTATCATCATATCTAGCGTATTCTTTAACTCATTAAAGACTAAACAACACTTAACGCTGTTAACAGTAACTGGAATTTACATAGTTGGTATAACGGGAACAAAAAGTAAGGTTGTGAAACATGAAACACAAGTGAATTGCCTCTCAAAACAAGACCTCTGGTAATCTGAAAAAATAGAGATAACACTCTTAGTTCAAGTGAACTGTAGAACTTGGCATTCATTGTTTTCAAGATGTCACTGGAAGTCACTTCCAGGCTGAATTGTTGAATATCAATGGAGATATCAGAGAGAATAGCTTTTGATACCAGGAGCTGGGTGCTTATATAAATATGAATTTGTCTGTTGTTGATTCAAAATCTAATAACAGTTTTATTAACAGCATTTGAAAAACACAACCAGGGTAACTTTTGATATATATTGTGTGAAAATGAAAACTACAATCCAACTTGTTACTCAGAAATGTAATATTTATCACAAATGAAAAGATTGAAATTGCAGGTCTTTGTCTGCTTTGTAAAGAAAGGAATAGAATTTGTAGCCTAAAGACTTCTTCATATAATTTCATCAATACCCTTATTGCTAGTGGAAAATAGTAAAGATTAATATCATGCAATACAAATATACTACATCAGTAAACAGACAACAATGAAATCTAAGAAAGTTCATGCTTGTTGTGAGATATGTATACTCTTCACTTTCATCTTACAATTAACTACTATGTTTCTCGAAAAATCAAACTAAGAAACTAAAATTGTACTGATTAAATTTTCTCACACATCCTAATGATACTTGTACATGTCCACAAAATTCTCAGTGCAACCTCAATGGCATATCTCTACATTATCCCTTCTTTTTGAGGCTGGAACAATGCTTTTATTCTACTCAGTTGTTTCGCTATTATGAAATATAGGTTAGTTCTACTTTCATGCCTTATACCTATTGGATAAACCATGGTGGATCCTCTGACATGAAAGAGTGAGCACTATGGGCAACTAGCATGACAATGCATCCTCTTAGGGCACAACTTGTGACCACAAATATCACTGATGTGTTCATAAATGACAGCAGTTAAATCCAAAAATCTCTATAAATCTGTTCAAGAACACCAGAGATGTAAAGCTAGCTCATTTCAACTCATTTGGGAGGATTACTTGTGACCTGTTTCAGGAATCTCCACCATTCAGCTAAAGTAATTTGGGGAAGCCAACAACAATGACAATAGCTGGTGTTGAATTTTGACACAATTTATTTCAAAGATAATAAAGATGAATACTCATATATACCACCTCAGCCTCATTGCTTGTTGGCTGAATAAGTAGTGAAAGGGGTACACATAATATAAAGTATAGTACACTGAGGAAGAATAGAAATATCAAACTGTGTTAGGAAACACGGGATGTACAAAACTTATCTTAACTGGAATGAGTAAATTGCTCAGTAAGGAATCTGGTTTACAAACATAAATTTAAAGACAGAGTTACAAAGAGCAGCAGAGATTATAAGACTGTGGTAAAAAAATCTTTTTTTTTTAAGTATGTCAGAAAATCCGGAAAGCTGCTGTTATTTAGGCAACAGTATCTTTCAGTTCTAATAGATACAAGAGACGATAATGACAAAGACGAAGAAATCTGCTGATATGAAACAAAAACCAGTAGTTAAGAAACAAATTTCTTAAAAATTTATGACAAATGCAGCAAAATGGTAAAAAATTTGTAAATGAACATGCAGGGCTTCTCAAGTGCTTTACAATAGTTCCTCATTAGAGCCTGTAAAATGTTCATTCTTTTAATTTCTTTGCCTCATCAGTTGACATCTGTTAACTTAATTATCAGCAACATATCACAAAATTTCCATCAGCTTCTGTCGATTTCAAGTACCATACAATGTAGCACTCCCTTCCACAGTCATCTACGCTGTGATGTTCTACTCAAGGTTATGTGAGTTTCACAGCCTCACCTTTGATGTCACTTTTGATGTCTTATTGTTCTCAGAGGACCAAGAGCATCATGAAATGATTCTTGGCCTGTTTTGCTCTTGCATATTTGTGTTGTTGGATCATAACCATTTAGGAGTTTCTTAAACGAAATCGGAGGCCTGTCATCATGTCTACAGACCTGGCATCAATAAAGATATCAAACGGGTAGCTTGGCCCCATTAAGAATATGCACAATAAGAATGAAATGAATCTCATATTTTTTCCATAAATCATGCCTAAGGATGTGTGACAATGAGTGTACATCTACTTCAAAGGCCCTTTCTTTTACTTCACGTGGCTTATGGTGGTTGTCACTGTTCCTAAATTTTCTTTTCCATCACCACTGTACCACACCACAGCGAAATGTTTGTTTAGCAATAATCTCTCACCTGAAAGCACTCTGCAGGCAAACATTTCTGACACTGGCCCTCAAATTACAAATCAAATGCTTTAAACTTTCTCTATCCAAGATGGTATATAGTACATCCTGGTCAGTGGAACCAGTGGGAGTCAATCTCATTGATGAACACATACTGGGCCATGCAATGTAATGATAGTGACTGCCATCTTGTCCACATGGGCTTAGCGGACTGCACAGCTTTGTCCACCACACTGGTACAATGCTGAAGCAATACAGTAGGTGTGAATGTGTCTGCATAAGTGATTTGGCACTGTTTACTATAAGCTGGGCTGGTGACGTACATGTCATCATATCAACTTGCACTTTTCAGAAATCATAAATTCCTGAAACTGCAACAGGCTTATGAGGGCTGTCACTTGCATTCTTAGTGGAAAACTGTAGTTTGCAGTCTGTTTCTGCTTTGATATGTCCTACTGTGATGGGCACATAGGTTTTAGATGTAACTTTGGTGAATATAATCTGACAGCTCACATTGTTGCACATTGGGGCACTCAAACACTAGTTATGGCTGCTACACTGAGTAGGTTTTAGACTAATGCCTCACAACATGTTGTAAGAAATGCACAATACTTTTTGGCTAAAGTGTTGCCCATCAGACAGGTCTGGAATTGGATCACCTGCAAGCTGTTTGTCATGGTACTCCACTTACCACTATTGATGTTGTGTATGCTGATTTGCTAATGATATGAAGGAAGATTCCAGAGGAATATACCCATGCACTCTTTGCACTGTACCACAGCATTTAAAAGCTGTGACTGCAGCATATAGGGCTTCAAACCACATTGAATTCTCAATGTCAAGGTTCGTGTACAGTTCTGTTACGGTCATACACCTAAGGCCATGGTATGAAGTTTACTTCACTGTTGTGATTTTCACAAATTTGGATGTATAACACTACAGGCTGAGGCAAAAGGAACTTCACGACTTTGGACTGCTATAGAAATTTATTGAGACAACTTACAGAAACAGCAGATGTGTCATTTTGCAGCGAACAACCTCAAGTCTCACTTCAAAGTGTCAAATGTCATTTTGGTTCAATGTGACTACCATTTATGATCCAACAAACATCCTACTTGTAATCAATTTCTACCCACACTTATTGCACCAAATTGGACGTAACTTGTGCAACACACTATAGATTCGATTTTTCAGGTCTGATAAATTGCTTGGGGGAGGGGAGGAACATACACATGGTCTTTAATGAAACAAAGGAAATTCAGTGGTGTCAGGTCTGAGAAGTGAGGTGGGAAGAAATTTTTGAAGAAACCTTGAACTTCTGTGAGGAAATGAGATGGTGCATCGTTTTGCTGGTTTTATTTCATTTTTTTATTTACACAACAAGTTCCATAGGATCAAATTGAGGAGCACATCTCCAAGGTCATGGAATGTGTCAGTACATGAAATTACAACATAAAGGTAATAACAGATAAAAATAAAATGTTTATGAACCCGAAAAAAGTCAATCCATAAGTTTAAGTAAACACAATCAACAATACAAGAATCAGCGTAATTTTTCAAAGAACTCAACAGATTAGGATGATCCATGAGGAAACTCTTCAGTTTCGATTTGAAACCATCCCACCTCAGTCATCTTCTTTTTTTATTTTAAAAGTTTTCATGCATATACAGATACACAATGAAACCAAAACACACAGCAAGCACTCTCCGCACCAGTGAAAGTAGTCATTTTAACTGTGCACTACACTGCCAGTCCTGCTAGCGGAATGGTGCACTGATGCACTATGTGAATCACACTTGAGGTTGTTTGCGACAAAATGACACATCTAGCAATTCTGTAAGCCATCTCAATAAATTTCTACATCATTTCAAAGTTGTAACATCCTTTTTGACTCATCCTGTATTTAATGTAGATGTCACCATTATCATGTCAAATAATTATTTCTACAACACCACTGATAAAACGTCATGTGGAGGGGGGGGGGGGAGGGGGAGAAACAGAAAACAAGTGTGGAAACACCACGCACTTGCCTTGAGACTAAAACTGGAATTACAGCTTTTTAAATAAAAAATTAAAAAATATTTTTAAAAAGCACAAAAAATCACAATGACTGAATTGTAATAATCTATAAATCACTTGCAAATCTGCTACAAAGACTATATCTACATCTGCATCTACGTAGTTACTCCAAAAGCCATTGCATGGTGCATGATGGAGGGTGCAGTACCCCTAACAGTGCTTTATGTGTGTAACTAAAGGAGAACTGTGCAATAACCAACAGTGTGTACCATGCATAAGTTGCAACACAAAAGATTTTCTTTGTGGAATAATATCAAATTATGTAAGTGCTTAAGAGTTGAACATGAACAACATGAAGAGCTGAACCATTCCTTGCAATTAATATGCTGAACTAACATTACTTGGTACAAATTCTGCTGTACTGTTGGCATCCAAGCTCTGCCGTAATGACGGTAAGCTTGAGGAATGCCATAATTATGACATTTCTGTTGGAACCTTCTGTCGGCACAGCACTGTGACTGATGGTTCATAGCCCCCCACTGGGAATAAAAGTCTCCTGCAATTGCATTTCTGAAAATGTTAAAATGTTTATATTATGTGATTACTGTCTTCATTCCAGGAATACATTCAATAGCAAGCCTTCAAGGAGTTGAAACAGAGTAACCCAGCTCACATAGCATTAAAATAAATAATAAACAAAACAATGGTTCACCTCCAAGCAGTTTGTTACAATACATTTAAACATATCATTTTTATAACTCCCGTCTCTGTATTTGAGAATTACTTAATAGCTAGTTAGAGTATTTTCAGAAATGACAGCTGCTTTTATATTGTACTAGCACATCGAGCAAAATCATTGCAGGTTCACAAAAACATTTGACTTCTTCATACATCCGTCGTCTGACAGATCATGAGACAACAGCTCTTCCTACAGCATTATGTAGTTAGACATCCCTACACACAGGGAAACTGTCTAGCTTGTTTCTTTGCAAGGTAAAATTTTACAACAGCTCAGAAAATTGCAAACGGTGAGAAACGAGAAGTTTTTTCCTATCACTGCCTCATGCAGTCATCTTGTCTATGAAACTACTATTGCCAATTAATAAGGTAATAAACTCAAATGATGAAACATAAATGTACTGCTTATCTTATCGGTCTTACCCTTGAGTCTCAAATAACTGATAATAAAAATGGATTCAATTAGCCAAGATTTATTTTTGGAGCATTTGTAAGAAACTTCAAATGGTATTCCTCTTGAATAGCAGAAAAGGGGCCGGTGAGCATAATACCCCTATCTGATGCACAGATTACCATCAACAGTATACAAACATGAGACACTGCCGAGAGATTGAAATTTAATTCAGGACACTGGGACAAAGTTTACTTGTCAGGAACTATACACAACCAACTCTACTCCCCTTGCTGGGCGAATCCTGTGTTGTAAATTTAATTGAGAAGAGAATGAAAATAATGTTGGTATACTGCACAGTTCAGAAGGTCTATCACACACAGATGTTACAAAGGTTCCTTTTTTGTCCCTACCCATACTCAAGAAACAAGCAGCAAACTTACTTCAGACAGGTTCTCTAGCTTTTGCTTGCAATATACAATCTGGTCCTTTAGCTGTATAAATTACATTTTTATGTTTGGTGCATTCAAACAAGAAAAATACACTAAAACAAGAAAGAAATGGCTCTCACTGCTGACTTGAACCAAATACCTCTGTAAACCTTGTTATTAATAAATCAAGCTTGCTTTCCAGTTACTGTCATAAAAAAGGACAGGTTCAAAGCAAGAGATCTGGAGAAATACTACAGAAAAGTTTGTTGCCTGTATTGGGAGGTGTCTGCAGTGTAAAAGTAAAATGACTCAATTCAAGTCATCATCTTTAATCCAACAAATGATGCCTGGAGCATGAAACAAAGTAACAGTGATCACTACCTGGATGCAAAATTAATGCATTCATTAACAACCTTATTACCATGCTTGGTGACTTCTTTCCCCTGAAGTATACCTCAAATTAAACATATTTTTCTTTTCTTTACTTTAGAATACTCGTAGGATAATATGCAGTACATTCCCTGATTGATCAGCCAGTAATAGCTCTGACAGCAAAGTAGCTCATTACACCAAAGTAGCTCATTACAAGAGCAGTGTGTTAATGAAGAAAGTAATTCCACATTTAAGTAAATGCATTCTTACTAGAGGGGGCAATACGGCAGCAAAATAAAAACAATATTGTCCATAGTGATAAAGGAAGATGAGCAGTCACTTTAAAGAGTAGATAACAAGTTGAAAACATATGTACACTGTGAAAAATGCCTTAAACATTTAAGTGTTACAGACAGCATGCGATTTTTTGATTTGATAAATAGTGCCCTAAAATATCTTAGATTAATATTTAAAAATAATTTCAATAACATACAATACTCGTTTCACTCAAAGAAGAAATACTGACCATAACATCTTTAAAATAAAAACTTTGTTTTGATTATGATTATGTCAACAAATGTTGTTAGTGTATGTACTGACACAGTCATGGGTGGGTATATTTGGCCATTCATGTGATTTTGTGTGTGTGTGTGTGTGTGTGTGTGTGTGGGTGTGTGTGTGCCAAAATCTTATTAAGTCTATGTGCTGTGTCTATGCACCATATATCAAATGGCTATTTACTTTAGATATTTTTATTCACCAGAATACTTAAAATTATTTGCATAACCAGTTCCTTATGACTGGGACATTTTCCTGATTGAATTAAATAAGATTTCAAGCATTTGAAAAAGAAAGGGCAAACAGAAATACCATTCCATGTTGTATGAGATTTAACTTTTCCCAGCTTCATCAAACTTTTGGATTCATTTATCTCATTACATACAATTTTCAAACCATTTCATTTTTTGTACTGGAGACATGTAAATATTCATAATAAAGAAAAATAACTGTGGAAAGTCCAGGATGTAATAACAACAATATGGTAAGGGTAGATGGGTATCACACAGAGGAGGCGTAGAGTTGTAGAAAGGCACAATGAAAAAGACTGCCTTCCCTCTTCCAGAGTAGAAAATACACACACACACACACACACACACACACACAAATACAGCTCAAATATGTGAGTGGCCATGTGTGTGTGAGAATTGCGCACGTGTGAATGTTTGTGTTTTCTACATCAGGAGGAGGGCTGCCTGACAGCTTAAATATTTTAAGTCTTTTTCATTGTACCTGCCTGTGACACTCTGCAACATTTAAAATAAAGAATATTTTGTAAGATAAATAATACAAAAGTTTACATTATTTTATATACATTTCTGAGATACAGCTACATAAATACTATGGTTTTAAATATACAAAAAAATAAAATATGTAATCCCTTGTTCAAACTGTGAAACAGTCCTCAATGAATTCTTTGACAAAATGATAACACTTTTCCACCAGACGGTTGAAAAGCAATCTTCACTGAACCAAGCTCCATGTTATGCCTTTTATTTTATTGTTAATTTTTCATCCAATATACTCTAATGTTTAGACATGAATTAGAATCAGACTCCTCTCATACACAAATATAAAATTTTATCTTTGTGCAATCCAGTTCAATAACGAGCTGGCATACAGGTGTACTTCTCATTAATGTAAGTCATAATCAGTAATTTCTGTTCATAATATGTACATACCTTGATGAAGGCACAGCATCAATTCTGTGTCCTGTATCAAAAGAATTTATGGCTTCACGGGACAAGATACGCCTCCGATCATGTTCAGGTTCCACAACAGTCCCACCTGACACTGAAAGACATGATGCAACAATAACACCTAAAAAAATGCTTTTAGTCTAGAAGTACAAAAAGAATGACATAAAAGCAAACTTCCCCTGTACATAGCAATAAATCTGTAGAGGTTGCAGAAACTTAAACGTGAAAAATTAGCTGCGACAGCAATCACATTAGCACGAACACTGAGAAGTATTACATCCCTGGCCCAACAACACTGCCAAATTCCTAACAAGTTGTCCGCATTATGTGAAAAATGGATGCGAAGGGGCAATGTCAACTATTGCTAGAAACAAAATTCACATTTAAGGCAGAAGGCAAGTGATGAACACAGGCCAATGAAACATCTATTTAAAAAAAAAAAAAAAAGTCATGGATACATTGGTCGAGAATTTCAAAATTAAATTCTATTTCATTTTTCAGTTCACTGACAAAATATGGAAATACAAAGATAGTGCCATCACAGTAGGGCAACGAAGTGAACATGATCATTTCGAAGTTGTACTAATGAAGTGATTACACAATTGTTTTAAACTATGTTACATAACAAAACCGTAGACAGGAATATAGTCCCAACTGGACAATAAACAGTGACATGGATCACTGCACACAACAAGTACATAACCGGGCTTAGAACCAAGCAGATTATGGATATCTATGATTACTGTAGGCTGGTATTTTGTGTACATGATGGTAGCTTCCCATCTAGAACAAGAGAGATTACTATATTATGTAACTGATAGCCAGTAAATGCTAGCATATAAACATAGCTTAGTAATGAGCTCATCCATTAATACAATGTAAGCATGTAACATAGTATAACAGTTATAAACTGCAAAATAATAAAGCAGCTGGATAAGATTCAATTCATGAGAAAAATTATAAGCTGTGGATGGTATTTGTGCAAGGTAAATAACCTAAAAAAAAATAATAAAAAAATAATTAAAAAAAAGGAACAATAACCAAGGCGTGGAAGGGGGTGGGAGGAGGGAGTGAGGAGGCGCAGATGGGGGAAAGAGAAGACAGAAAACAAATTTAAAAGAACAAATGACATAATACATCTACACGTAGAAAGTGCCAACTGAAAGATAAACATTGATTTAGGTCAAAAGCGGACATAGGGTCATATAGGTACAGGTACACATAATGGTAGGCTCACAAATAGAGCAAAAGAAGTTATTATGTTATCTAATTGACAGCTATAAATCAAAATACATGATCATTGTTTAGTACTGAATACATATTAAGATACATCATAGGTCCATAACACAGGACAACAGCTTTCAAAGTGATCTAACAAAACAGCTGGATAATGTTGGATTCATGAGAACATTATACACAGTGGGTAGTACTTTCGTAAGATAAGTGATATAAGAAACCAATTGGGGGGTGGGAGTTGTGGGATTGAGGAGGGGGGAGGGGAAGAGGGGGCAAAGGGGTTGGAGGGTAAGGTGACATAGGGGACAGGGGGTGGGCATGGGGTACGGGGGAGAAGGGCAGGGATAAGAAATAGATTTTTTTGGGAACAACAGCTCCATATGTACAAAATACATAAAATATCTAAAAACTTAACAGTGGAAGATAATAGAAACTGCTCTTGACCACAACACGGCTCGCAGCACAAAACAAGAACTTAACCAGGAGTAGGGTTGTACATGTCAGAATGGCATCAGCTGCTCAGGTGGGCATCTGAGGTGTTTTTCCTGCAGGTAAAACAAGAAATGTCAGGATTCCGGGGAAAAAAATGGGTTTTATTAGCAAGAACTACAACAAGGGGACACAATATTCATTAAAACTGGCTACAGACGTGGAATGAAATGCATATGGTATGGAAAGAGCATTTTGCTCTCTATAGGAAGGACTGGTGGACACATCCAGATGGTAAGGAAGCTAGCAGGTAAGACAATGACCTGCTGTTGCGGCCGCTACCTCACTGACCCTCTTACGTACCTCACATGATGGCACCCGGTCCTCCCATTGGTGAGTCTGTGGCAGAAAGTTGGCATCTTTCACTCAGCAATACCATGGTGGCATCACTCGCTCAGTGTAATAGTGTGGGAGCCAACCACACATACTGCAGAGTAGTTTATGTAACTGCTCACACCACTGCCTGAGGCTAAGTTAAAATGATGGAAGTAGAATATAATAAATTTTTTTACAATTATTACCTGTTATAATGTACACGATTGAACAGATAATGGATATCTATGGTTACTCCATATAGGTGTTACATGTACATGAGGTAGGCTCATACCTAGAGCAAGAGAGATTATTACATTAACTAACTGACAGCCAGTAAATGGAAGCATATATACAAAGCTTAGTAGTGAGCACATCCTTACATACAACATAGGCATGTAACGTAATATAACAGTTATGAAGTGGGAATTAACAACACAAGTAGATTATATTGGATTCCTAAGGAAAATTATAAGCAACAAATTGTACTTTTGTAAGGTAAATAACTTAAGAAAAACCTAATTCGGGGGGAGAGAAGGGAGGAAGATAAGATATGGGGAGAAGGAAAGGTAGAAAACAAATTTAAAAGAACAAGTGACTCAAGAAAACTACAAAACTACAGACTACCTCATCCCCCACCCTACCCCGCTCCCTCACTGTGTAGGTTGTTGGGTTTTCAGGTTATTTACTTTAATGAAAGTATCATTCATTGCTCATAATTTTTCTCATGAATATAGTCTCATCCATTTGTTATGTTAGTTTGCACTTCATAGCTGTTATACTACATTATGTACCTATGTTTTATCTAAGGATGTGCCCGGTACAAAGCTGTGTGAATATGTTTCCATTCATTGGCTCTCAATTACATAATGTAATAATATTTTTTGCTCTACGTATGAGCCTACTATCATGTACATGTAATACCTATATATAGTAATTATAGACATCTGTAATCTATTCTACCCAATGCCTGGTTATGCACTTGTTTTGTGCTTTGAGCCATGTTACCCCATTTTGATAGTGGCAAAGATTCGGAAAATTTTTGAAGTTTCTGCACTGTGCTGCTGACCCATCACTGCGTAGCAAATATGTGTGATTTTTCCAAGGCGACACTTTAGATCTTCTATTAATTTCTCTATAAAAGCATGTACAGCAATTGTGTCATGTTTTAGGCTGTCACTTATTGTGCAGTAGCTGATGCTGTTGATGTCCAAGTTATTTCTAGAAGGTACACAACAAATGGGTGTAAAGCTGCTTGGCTGTTATTCCAGTGAAAACCTTGAGCTTCATCTTGCACAATGAATGAATAATTTTCAGCAAAATCAATTAATATGATCAGTTCAGTTGGCCTGAGGCTTTCTTTAATGTATCTGAGGTGCTTGCTTTGGTGCTTTGCAATATGATGATGAGTGGAAAGCTTGTCAATTTTTGGAATCAGGTCTTCAGTAAAATTTTCAGCAGTCATCTGCTTAGTTTCTAATGTATCTCTGTCAATGTGCCCCCACTGTTTGAACTCAATATCATCTGGATCACTGTCTTCACTATTGTTTTCTAAAATCTGTTGCAGAAGTTCTTTTTCTTGCCAAATTTCACACTGATGAAATATTCAGTCTTTGGATTCCAAATCACACCCTCTTTTAGCAAACAGGTTCTTCTAATCTTATTTAATTGGACTGCTCTAAAGCATCAATTTTAACACTTTGGTATGAATTGCAAACACAGACTGAGTGGGTTCCTGCAGCACCAACAGTGATGCATAATTTTGGCCTCAATTCACAAAATTTGGAAAATCCAATTTCAGGCCAGTGCTGAAATCGATACACTGCAAACTTTTCTTTCAAATTATTCCTTAGAAGGAATTTTTGCATCAAAACTTTCTTTCCATCTATTCTAATTGATACACAGTCTTTCTTATGTAGGAAAATTTTGCTAAATTTTCATTTTGAAAAAATGTTACTACTCTGAAAAAATGTTACTACTCTTTCTTCTACAGCCCCTGGAATCTTCTTGCCACATTTGTTATTTGCCAGAGCTAATACACTATTTTCTGCCTTTAACTTCCTAGTTGTTTTTATATCCTTTCTGAAATGCCAAATTCTTGCACTGTCTCTCTAATATTCCAACTTTGTGGTACTAATGTCAAAATCTGAATTTTTTCATGTGACTTGACAATTGCAACTATTGGTTCAGTTCTTTAAGCAGCTACTTAAAATCTTCACAATCAGGGCATGCCTTGCTTGTACTGGATGTCTGAAAAGCTTTTGGGTTGAAGCCTCCAGTGGCACCAATGTTATTCACAACTGCCTCTTGAGTTTCACTTATTTTTTATTTTACATAACCTTTAGGATCCCTTGTTGATAGTCTCTGAAATTTTAGAGGGGAGACGTCAAAAGCAGTTAAGACTTGCATTGAGTGATTCTGCTGGGTATAACTCTGCTTCATCTTCTGACTGGGATGAAGAAGACTGAGATTTTTCTTCTTTTCTAGCTGAATTCTCTTTTCTACACGTTGGACAGATCTTCTGACTAAGTTTCACATCACTCTTTGTTGCAGCTTTCAATTTGCTATTTCTACAGTAACAATCCACAAACTATTTTTTACAGAATGGCTCTTTGCACCAGAAGGGTTACAACAGGATATCTGTAGAAGCTCAGATTTGTCTAAAAGTATTATTTTGTGATGAAAGCATATTTGTCCATTTTCAGTATGACATATTTCACCTTTTAGCAATTGTTGTTGTTCTGCCGAAAATTCTTTGATATGTTTGAAGACCTGTTGATGTGTATATGTTTTCATATGACATGCATCATTATCTGCAAGGCCAATACTACATGGCATTGAAAGATTTTTGATATCCATTAAACTACAATTCAATTTTTAATCCTAACTGCCTTTGCGTTCAATATTTGATAAAGCAAAAGTTATGTATATTTTCAACTGGAAAATATGAAACAGTCATAGATAATTAGGAACTTGATGAAGTGTGTCCCACACCATATGGGAGGGGGGACTTATTGGATAGGTTGTCAACCCCACTAGGGGAGCTAACCCCAAATGAAGGACCCAGTCCTCCAGGGTGGAGGTTAAGTACAGGGTTGATACCCCTGCCTTGTAAAAAATCTGTTATTGTGAGTATTTCAACAAGAAATGCTGGACTGCCCCTACAAAGACAAACTGTGCTAGGAAACAGGGATATGGATATAAAGTCTCTCTGAGTCCAAAGATGTAGGAGAACCATGCTGGAGAGGGCCTAATGGAGGAAACTAGTTGTGAGGCTAAGGCCCACACAGGGTTGTAAAGCCGCGAGAAGAAGAAGAAGAAAGTAATGGAAACTTTTGTATGGAATTTGGGAATAGAACTGAAAAAAAAAATTTTAATGACCAGATAGACATTTCTAAAAAGTAAGACACCTTGAAATAATTTGTACTTACAGAAAAACACATTTATGTAGTACTGACAACAGACTTTACATCATTTAAAAAAGCACATATTAAGGGTGGTGAGCACCAACCAGGAGTAAGTGAAACTCAAGTAGTAAGTTACTAAGAGAGAAGGTAATCGGTGACTTCCAGTTGATAGTACTGAATTAAAGGAGTAAATTACTCTGGGAGTAAATTTTTCATTTAATTCTGAAGTACATTTATTTACTCCAGTAATATCCATCATACTACTGCTGGAAGAGCTTTTAACAGTGCAATAAACAGTTTAATTGCATTATAGCCACTGTAAATGCCCATGCCACAGAGCCAAGAAAATATATCAAAGAACAAAAGGGGAATTCTATCGAACCGGTGGATTCCCAAGTGTCGTAGGGGCCATAGATTGTGTACATATACCTATGCTTTGTCCTTCTGCGGCACAAGCAGAACTATACAGAAATTCAAGAATTTCTTTTCTATCAATACACAAATCATCTGATGCCAATATGAAGATTTTGAATGTGGTAAGCTGTTGGCCGGGTTGCACACATGATGCATGCATTTGGGGCATTAGTAGAGTTGCTGCAGAATTTGAAAATAGACAGTATGATGGGTTGCTTGTTAGAGATAGTGGATATGCTCTCTCCAAACATTCCATGATGTCTGCATTAAGAGCCCACACAGGAGCCGAGTGGCGCTACAATAGGGCCCATATTGCTATCAGATGTGTAATAGAGTGAGCGTTCAGTGTTCGGAAGAAACGTTTCCAAATTCTTACTAAAACAATGCTATTTATACCAAACAAGTGCGGAAATGTTATTGTGGCTGCTGCAGTTCTACACATCTTTGGAATATTAGTCAGAGATATGTTTCACTCTTATGCTGTGGAGGTGAGTGACATTGAAGATTATGGATTTCAGCCAGAAGCAGATGCTACAGGCCAAGCTGTCAGAAAATCTATTATACTTAATTACATTAATTGAAATTATAGCTAGTTTGCTGGTAAAATTAGAAGTTAATGTAAAGACTTTTCCTTCTTAAATGAATAAATAAGACCCTGGGTTGTCACTAGTGCAGTGAAAGTGACTTATTTTATTTATATGTAATTTTATAGTTATGATTAACATTTTCATATGATTTCTTAACTGAGTACACAAAGTCATACAATGTTTTGATCATTTCTACGAAAAAAGACTTCTTTCATAAGATTGAAAATTCAGATAAATATTCGAATGCGGTATTAACGAAAGTTAGAACCGACACTGAAATGATAAACACACATAATCTGCCATATAAGAAACAAGATGTTTTATACATATGTATATTGTCTTATTCATTCAAAAAACCCCAAATTTCTTGAGCACATTGGCTGTAGAACTGGAACCTGAAGTTTGCTCCATTATGTTCTTGAACTTACTCATAATTTCCATTTTATGGTTATGCTCTTCTTCCATGATTTCTCTTTGTCTCTCTATTAATGCCATTTTACATTGTATTCCTCTTGTATTAAATGCATTTTTAAGGAATGAAGCTCATCTGCTTTTTTTCAGCAACTCTCGGTTCTTCACTACAACTATTTTTCTCTCCCTCTTTTGCTGTGCATATATTCTGATAAGCTACTACCAGAATTATGCAGGCCAAGGGTTCATGACTATGAGATGAAATTGCACCTTCAGTAGTTTCATTGTTACCTTCAGAGGAGTTATCACTGAAGTTCCTTGAAAGTATCACATTACCTTCAGATGTGTTATTGTCATTAACTCCAGCTATCCACTTGAAAACTTATGGGATCATATAATCAACCATTTGGCTTATATCATCAATCTTCATCTCACTTACTCCACCACCAGCTTGAAATTGTTCTCAATTACATTTAGCTTTCATTTTCTTTGCTTTTGCTTTCATGTCCTTCCAAATTACTTTAAGCCGCTCTTGTGAGCTTTGTGTAAGAGCTTCTGCATTGTATCCGATGTGTATTTTTTCCCATGCATCCTTTTTCCTTTTTATCATGTTAGCATCATGCTCTCTTTTTCATTTTCTGGTATGTTTTTTGAACATTGCTTGGCTATCTCCATGTTGCTACTAGCTCGTATCTCAAACTGATGCTTAAATTAATACGTGTCACCAACCAGCAATGGACATTGGTAGCTGTAGAAGGCGGGGTTAACAATAGATTCATCCATTAGTAGCACATTTCTTTTTCATAATACATAGATATTATCATTAATTAGTATAATAACATTTGTTGTTGTTGTTGTTGTGGTCTTCAGTCCTGAGACTGGTTTGATGCAGCTCTCCATGCTACTCTATCCTGTGCAAGCTGCTTCATCTCCCAGTATTTACTGCAACCTACAACCTTCTGAATCTGCTTAGTGTATTCATCTCTTGGTCTCCCTCTACGATTTTTACCCTCCATGCTCCCCTCCAATGCTAAATTTGTGATCCCTTGATGCCTCAGAACATGTCCTAAAAACTGGTCCTGTCTTCTTGTCAAGTTGTGCCACAAACTCCTCTTCTCCCAAATTCTATTCAATACCTCCTCATTAGTTATGTGATCTACCCATCTAAACTTCAGCATTCTTCTGTAGCACCACATTTCGAAAGCTCCTATTCTCTTCTTGTCCAAACTATTTATTGTCCATGTTTCACTTCCATACATGGCTACACTCCATACAAATACTTTCAGAAACGACTTCCTGACACTTAAATCTATACTCTATGTTAACAAATTTCTCTTCTTCAGAAACACTTTCCTTGCCATTGCCAGTCTACATTTTATATCTTCTCTACTTCGACCATCATCAGTTATTTTGCTCCCCAAATAGCAAAACTCTTTTACTACTTTAAGGGTCTCATTTTCTAATCTAATTCCCTCAGCATCACCCGACTTAATTCGACCTACTCCGAATTTTTCTTTTGTGTCATTTACTGCTTGCTCAATATACAGATTGAATAACATCGGGGAGAGGCTACAACCCTGTCTCACTCCCTTCCCAACCACTGCTTCCTTTCATGCCCCTCGACTCTTATAACTGCCATCTGGTTTCTGTACAAATTGTAAATAGCCTTTCGCTCCCTGTATTTTACCCCTACCACCTTTAGAATTTGAAAGAGAGTATTCCAGTCAACATTGTCAAATGCTTCCTCTAAGTGTACAAATGCTGGAAACGTAGGTTTGCCTTTCCTTAATCTATTTTCTAAGATAAGTCGTAGGGTCAGTATTGCCTCACGTGTTCCAATACGACCCTACAACTTATCTTAGAACATTTAGATTTTCCAATTTTAATAATTCAGTTTAATAATCTTTTCTAGCTTTTAAAATTATAGTGATGAAAACAAACTACACAAAGGGTTGTAACGAAGCAAGCTGGGATAATTTTAATTACCCTCTTGTTTTGCCATCTGCCTCCTTAAATAAGCCAATATAACCCAGATCCACACTCACACTAAGTCGTCAGAACATTAGAACATGGCGACCTGTGTGAAAGGACTGACAAAAAAGGAATTTTAAGTAAAAAAGGAGAGAAGCTGCTGTTATGTGTTGCTATAGCAACCAAACATAATACGACAAGGGAATTACTCCAAGAAATTGGAACAGGTTCAAGTATCCAATGGAACAAGATTTAAACGGAAAAACACTGAAGATATGAAAAATTCACAATGATAAAAATAGTAAAGAAGATTTCGACGTATTTGTCTAAGAAGAAGTATGCATAGAATGCTTCAGCTAAGAACATCCAGTGCGGGGAGTATACAGCTCTCACATACATCGCGGGGACACAGGCACAGAAACCAATATACATCTGATGCCGCCGCACCAGCTACTGTTCACTGGTGTTGACCTCCCTCCACATCTGCTCACCTACACAACAAGAATCCTACGCCGGGTGAGTGTGAAACAAAACTTGATTACTTTAGCATGAAGTGGTACAAGATACTGTTGAGTGGACTGTTATTGTGAAATTATCATATTTAAAGTTAGTTTTAAATGCTTACAAGAGCTAAGGCATAAAAAAGTATGAAAAATATATAACAGGTTAGGGAAATTCAAGACCCCACTATGGCCATGATAATTAGCATAGTAGTGCCTGACTGGGCCGAGTTGATAAATTTAGTCAATTAAATACTCAGAGTGAAGGTTTAAATGCTCACAGTGCGACTAACTAAACAACTAGACTTAGTAAATTCTCAATTAAATGCTCTGAGTGAAACTCTAAATATTCAAATGACAAATTTAGGTTTGTTAAACACCAAAGTCCACTATCAAAGCAAAGAATTTAGTAATCTGTGTGAAGGAATGGGTTCTTTGAAGACTGAGTTCGCTGCTATAAGTAATTAAGTAGAGAATTTAAAAGTACATTTAAAGAATGAGTTGACAAATCCTTTGACCACTAATATAAATCATATGTTTACTGACCTTAGTCAGAAACAGAATGACACTTTTCAAGATTTATCAAAAATGTTAGAACTTAACATTGAGAACAAATGCAATAATGTACAATCAGAACTTATTGAAAAGTTAAGATCTTTTGAAAACACGTACAAAATTAAATATAATGATGTAAGACAGGGAATGAATACTTTGAAAGAGAGTGTAGATAAGCATAATGAATTAATGCCAATTATTCAGTCACAAATTACAGGTGTTAATACAATTACAGGTGTCAATACAGGGGTAGGTAATGTAGAAAGGAATTTCAAAGCGAAGACAGCTAACTCTGATATTATAAATATAATTAGTTGGAGGAACAATTTGGAGAAATTACAGATCAAAAGGTTACCGAGAGAATAACATTGGGGGAACGTGTCGCCTATTCCTTCTTCTGAACTTAATGATACCAGGAAGGGTATGGACGACCTGTGGAGAGAAATTATGCTTATCCAAGACAAAGTAGAGAAAAGGGTAACTTCACCTAATGTTGTATTAACTAGTGAAGTGGTGACTGATTTGCAATGGGGAGCTAATTAAGGGTTATCTAGACAATTCCCTAAATTTAAGCCAGACAGAGATGTACATCTGACCCATTTCTTAGAACGATTTAACCAAAATTTGCCAAAAATTTGGGAAGATTCAAAGAAGATTGAATTTGCTGTGTGGTACCTTCTAGGGGAAGCCTCAGAATGGGGAACAGTAAATATTGAAATTTTTTCTTCTTGAGGAGACTTTCAGAATAAATTTAAAGAGAAGTACTGGTCTGCCAGTGCTCAAGAAAAGTTAATATCAGATCTGTGGGAACCAAAATATTATAATAATACTTGGCGTACTATGAGGAAATATTTCAATTTGCATTTAACACAATGAGTGTCAAAAGAACACTTTCATTTCGTCCAGAGTTCCTCCAAGCTACAAATAATGAAAATAGTACATACTAGGAAAAAGGTAGTACAAAAGATAAGAATAGAATGTAGATTACTCATGTTTTATAAACACCTGAAGTTTACGACTTGGGAAAAGAGAGAGAGAGAGAGAGAGAGAGAGAGAGAGAGAGAGAGAGAGAGAGAGAGAGAGAGAGAGAAAAGAAAAAGAGTTCTCACAATTTCTAAATATTAGTAAAGCTGACTAAAACCATGAGTAAATGCTCATGTCTTAATAACAAAGTAAAATAAGAAAAGAGTAGAGACACAGTTAAGTGAGAGATTGTTCAAGAGAGGACAAAGAATTGTTATGGAAAGGAAAAATATGTATATAAAGACATGTAAGAAAAGTATGAGATGGTAGAATCCTACCTACTGCGTGTCATGTTTGTGTGTGCAGGTTTAAAGTCATTCGCAGGAAGAAAGTAGACATGGCGGTTGGACAGCTCCGACAAGTACCTGTCGGGCAATCCATAGATGTTTTAGTGAGTGCGTAAGGACGAACCTTGGAGTTTATAAGCAGCTCTGTGCTTATTGTGTCATTAACTATTGTTATTAAAACAAGAACAGTTGAAAAAGTACTCTTATGGACTCTTGACGCAACCTTGTTGAAGGCAAGACTCATTTTATGATTCATGTTAAGAATGGTCATGGTATCCAAGCCAACTTTCTTTTAACTGTAATTCAATTTGTTTCTAACGTCCGACTGAACGAGAGACTTGCAGGAAGTTACATTTTCATGTGGAAAGTGAGATTTTTGTTGTGTATGGAGGTCAAATCCATCGATAGTTGATGAAAAGTAAAGTTTGTTTGTCTACTTATTTCATAAGCAGAAAGAGTCTAAAAATTCCTGTATCTAGCGTTATTAGATGGAGAAGAAGTCAAGATGGTTTCCAGCAGCTGGCTGTTGAGTAAAGAAGAGTGGCTGCAAATTCCAAGTAAGTGATCTCACAAAGAAGTGGAAGGTGGTTTGGGTGAATAAGCCGATATAACCCAGAGCCACTCTCACACTTTAAGTCGTCAGATCATTAGATGATAGAAATGATGAATACACTAGTGATGAGAATGGGGTATTTGAATCTATAACTAATAATGAGGGCAACGTGTTAAGTAAAGAAAGGATAAACGAGGATTTGTTGTATGAACAAGATCACATGGTAAACATAAAAGAAGTGTGTCAACCTGTAATAACAGCAAGTGTACAAGGTGTACAAGTTAAGTGTTTACTGGACAGTGTAAGTGATTTGAATGACATGTCACAAGCATTTTGAATCCATTAAAACACAGAGGGTATAGTAATGCAAGTTTCTGGAATAAAAATTATTGGTGCTACTGGTAAGCTATCAAAGATTGTCAAACAAGAGGCACTACTAACTGTGGAATTGGCAGAACAGCTGTTGGAGTGCAATTTCTTGGTGATCCAAAATCTCAGCTTGATGTTATATTTGAGACTAATTTCCTATGCAAATAACAAGTAGGGGGTTCAACATTCTGTGTTGGATTTATTATGTGGTGATAATGCTTATCCCAGCTGTCTGTCTCAATTTTCATGTTTCCTGAGGCAGTCAAACTCTTCTCCTATCCTATCTGTAGTTCGTAAGTCAATCAGAGACATTCTATCTTTGACTTTCATGTAATTTTGTGCAGTAAAATACTTACAAAAAGGTTTCTCTGATGTTATCTGTGTGCATATGTGTATTATGTTGTGTTAGTTATAAGTGACAGAATCACCGGAGGATGGAAGGAAACAAATTGGTACTACAGTTAAATATTTTCTGTCAAACAAAAAGGTAAGTTAAACAGAAAATAAAAGATGCCAGTAATTTTGCTGATTAACTGATAACTGTGGTGTGAGAGTGATGTGAATATTCAGACAGGTCAACGATTTGGTAACTTTTGTGATTTTATGATGATTTAATTTTCTGGTTAAATGAGAGTAGTGTTCAGAGTTGAGTAGACAAGTGGGGCAATGATTTGGTACAACTTCCATCCCAATAATTTTGATTTGAATAGTAATTGAATCACATGATGGTGACTTTATTCTTTTTTCATAACATAATGAATAGTAAATCTATGCTAGTTTTTTTCTATTTTGCAAATGGGAAAGAAACAAAAGTCTTTCAAGTTTAACCAGTTTCAGACAGTTATGACTTAAAATAAGTAATGTAATGTGCACCTGATTTTAAAATTTTACTAGTCCGCACCTTTAGTACTATAGTTAATTTTAGTGCTATTGTAATGTTATGAGAACTATGTAGTGTATTTATTTATGAAGTAATGACTATTATTTGCCATTAGTGTTAAACATTTTTTCTTAGCATTAAGTTAAAAATAAAAATAAGTGTACTAAAGGGGGATATTTTTTCTGAATTTTTTCATGTACTATGGCAGAGGAGAACCACATCCAAATTCTAGGCAAACAGTGCAACTGAGGCTGTTAATTGTTAAAATTAAAATTAATATTTACACAGTTGCTGATGGGGCCATGAAATGTTGAAGATATTTACATCCAAGGGAACTGATCGCAGTAAATTTCCTAACTAGCTGCCACTTGGACCAATTTGAAGGCATGGACAGCTTTGTGTTAAAGATCATTAAAAGTGTGAAAGTGCTTGTGAAGTTTTTTGCCACCCATGAGGATTTATTTCGTTTAGCAAGACAGGACTTGTACAAAGTAATATGTGTTTTAAAATGTAATCTTTCTTTACCCAAAAAGGACATCACTTACGATGAAGATGCCTAATTTTTATTAAAAGTATAGCTTTGATATTGTACAACAATACACTGTATTTAAATATTTTGTATGGTGATTTTAGTATGGCCAGTTCACGTAAGTGTAAATTTGAAAAAAAACATATGTACTGTAGTTCTGATAAGATTTCTTATGTAATTTTTTTGTGTGTGTAGATTTTATACCCAATTTCTGGCGTCACTTGTGATCATTGAATTGCCCATTTAGCTATTAACACTATCTGGTCAATCCATTGAGAGAGTGATGTGATGAAGCCAATGGGACAATTTTAATTCCCCTCTTGTTTTGCCATCTGCATCCTTAAATTCATTTTTTCACTTTTAACAATTTACCATTAATATATGTGGATATATTCTGCATTTTCATAATAGAGAAAGGTTGACCCTCAGTTTTAAACAATGTAACACCAGATCTAATTTTGTGCTTAGTTTTATGTATGTAATTGGTTTTCTAATTTATTTTGAATATTACTAGTTAGTATCTTTCATTATAGGGTGAAATCAGTAATTGTTTCTAACTTATAATCTATTGTTGACATATAAACAAATATAAATTCTGCGCTAAGTATACACATTTGGAGAAACAGCTAATAGTAATTTTAAAGGCTCTATTTAGATCTATTTGAAAACATGTTAGCAAAGCAATCCCTTAATTAATTCCAAAGTAATTACCAGTTTTTAACAGTGATCTAGTCAAAAGTATTGTTTGTGTAACTATATAAGTTAATTTCATGATTTAAACAAATAATTCAGCTTAACCCTTGTAGCAGGAGAAGCTGTTAAAAAGACACAATTTTTTACATATTCTGTTAATTTAATGAGTTAAGTTTTAATTGTAATTTCTGTAAATTTAACTTTAAACAATGTGTAGTGATGATATAAGGGCCTGATTTTTGGTCACGAGACAGTCAGTCCACTGCCAAGTTTCAGACGAGAAACCTGTGTTGCTTAGAACGACAACAATGCATCAACTTAACAGTGAAATATGTGTTACACCAATAGGCAGTGTGTTAAAGCAATGACAGTGACTGTTCAAATTATTTTAAAGACTGTGAACTATGTGGTTATGTTTTCACTGCTCATTGTAGCAGTATGTGGAGGTTCACCTGCAAACTATTAATGAGACTTATGGTGAGTTTAAACAACAGTGCACTAGCCATACATATATAACTGTGTATTATTGAGAGGTTGTGCAAAGCGAAAGTAAACTACAGTGAAATGCAAATGTGTACCTGTTGGCTACGCATTTACAGTAGTCAGTGCCCAATTTACAAACCCTGTTTTTCAGCCAGTGTGGCAACGCAGTACATCGACACTGAGGACAATCAATGAAGAGATAAAAAGGAGGCATAACCGCTACAGCGTGATGCAATAATGTCTTCTGACAATCGATATTTTCCGAGAAGGAACGTAATGCACATGCTAGCAGTGTGCAGAAATGGCTTACTTCTTTAGTAAAAAGGCATTACTACTTTAGTTACAACTACAGAAGTAAATAGAAATTGAGCTTTCCATTAGTTACTAAAAGAGTATATTACTACAGAAGTAATTTACTAAAGTGGTTCAGACTAAATAAGTATCAGTTACTACAAGAGTAATTTATACTAGTTTGGTGCTCACCACTCTAAATCTGAACATTTTTCACTACACAACTGTGTGCTTCAGAATAATTGTTGAAGCATGTATTTGAACTCCACTGTTGTCAGTAAACTTGCCGGTCTCAAAAATAAAAACAACTTCTTCTGATCAAACAAAGTGAGCTCTTTTCAATGGTGCAAATGACAATACGATTTAACTGATCCCTTCTGAGATATGACCTCTTGAAAATGAACCAGAATTGACTAATTAAATTTTTGAGTTGAATTTGAACCTAGATAACTCGGTTATTATTTGAGTAATCTAGGTGCCAATTGTGGAGCTTTTTGATATGCTTACAGGCTCCAAATGAGTAAAGAATCAGCTTTAGAAAGTTATTCTTTCAATAGATACAAGCTGATAGAATATAGACAAAATGTTTTACGACACGACCTTTGATAGCACATTATGATGCACTTACCTTAACCTGAACTTTTAGTTCTGAAACTAAGGTACTGTACCCAAAAATTTGAACAGAATCACCAAGATTCAGCATGACATGTCCTTTAGATCATGAGCAATGATAAAACAAAGTTAATAATTTATTCTGCATTATTGTACAACTTTTATACACAAGGAACCATATTATCTGAATAATAAAAGTAGCATAGTGGTGCTATGGATATTTTATACAGCAAGTTTTATGAATTTGATGAATGAGTATGGAGCTGTGTTATTGAAATTGGAGCATGTTCATCATATGTTGACAAGACTCATGTGTAATTATATTCCTGGGGGTATGTAACTTTTATTATTCAGATAACATGGTTCCTTGTGTATAATAGTTGTTCAATAATACACATTACTACCTTAATGTTATTCTAGCCGTAAAATTCAGATCTGAGACTCTGAAAATGACAACAAGTTACTGTCAAAACAGGTCACCAAATAAACTATTTCACATCAAGCGATCTTGGCTTCTAATGTTATAAATTACAAAATTAGATAGCCCCACCACTAGATGTAAATTATACAAAGGTAGATATTTTGGGTGTGAAAACTGCTTTTTCATACATACATTAATGACCAGTTAAATGAAACCAAGAAAATAGTAGCAGGGAAACACAACTAAAAAATCTTAAATTCTATAGCAGGGGCGGAAAATGAACTTACATGTATCATAGGTGTGAAGTAAGAACTAGAAAGAATAATTAAAAACAACTACACAAATACTTACTATAGTTTGCAGTATACAAAAAAAAATATATAACATCCTTGATCAAGCTTTGAAACTGTCCTAAATGAATTCTTCAGTAGAATAACAACACTTTTCCACAAGAAGAGTAAAGAGCAATCTTTTCAGTGAACCAAGTTCCAAGTTAAATATATACCTCCCTACTATGTTATTGTGAACTTTTAACCCCATGTATTCTAGAGGTTGGACACAGTCTTAAACAAAAATAAATCATAAAACAAAGATATGCTACAATTTTACTTCATTCATACAGACATATGACTGTGTTTAATGAGAGGACAGGACATGTGGTTGGTCTAGCTTTGATGAAGAAATCATACTGCAATTTGTCTGAAGTGATTCAGTACAATCACGGAAAACCTAAGTAGGGATGGTCACACAGGACATGAGCCTCCATTTTCCTGAATGTGAAGCCAGAGTCTTCACAAATGCACTATCACACCTCATTTCGTTATACACGACATGCATTTTTTTAGGTTTGTACATTCTTGGAAAAAGTTAGTTTGGTAATGAAAAAAATTGTACACTGTTTGTTAGCTTCTTCACACTTTTCTTTGCACACAAGTATACACACTTGAGGATGTCATGCACCAAGTAAAGGAGGAAAAAAGAAATAAACGAAACAGAGGTGAAACAGAAAAAAAGACGCGTGCCAATTTCAAATGAAAATAATAGCAGGCAACAAGGCCTACAAATCAAACCAGAATGTTACCACTAACCTAATGAGCTACTACCATTATCAATAACAAAATTACAAAAAAAGTGACAGTACTACACCTCTGGAGAAAACAGAGAAACAAAAAAATTAAATTAAAAGAACATATAATAATCTAAACTCAGTCTTAAGTGGAAAGTATCTTACACTATTGAACAGTCACTCACTTCCTGTAAAAGGCAATGATTTTGCCAAGAATGGCATCATAGTACTGAATCTAAAGTCAATTTTAATAAGAATAGATGTCTGTTTCACTCCTGCAAACTTTATGTGATGAAAAACAGATGCTGTTCTAAGACTCCAGATGCCACAAGTTATCATCAGTATAAGATATCTAAAAATGTGATAACATTTACAGATAACACTATCTCCCATTCCATTTTGAAGTATCAATGTTCCATGATACAGCATCGTCATTCTCAGTAGTTAAAGCACAATGCCTGTTACAAGGGCATCGAAGAGAACATGTCAACATACAGGAAATTTCCCAAAGTAATTTATTCACTCTGGCGCAACTAGAAACAAATCCTAGGAATTTTCATAGAGCAATGTTGACAGAGTAGATTTCAAATCTTTGAACAATACATTAAGCTACTGGTACATATAATGTTTTTTTATTGGTGATATATAATTTTGTTTTTTTTTTTTTCCTGAAAAATATAATTACTGACCAAAAACTAACTTCAGCAGCTAACAAAAGAATTTTTTTCTTTCTTGTGTATTGACGTGAAATCAAACAATTTAAAGTGAACATTATATATCAGGAACAATAGGGCTCAGCTAGGGAAAATCAGTATGTTTGCTTGCATTGTGCCATTAAAATACAGAAAAAAAACATCAGAAAGTTAATGCTGACTGATTCTTCTGCCACTTCTAGGTAGAACAACTTCATATTTAAAGACAAGAAGCACAAAACTGTGACTATTCTAATAGCATTCATTTATTTCATTAACCAGTTCTTGGCTTACAAAGCCATTATCAGAATTTAAATGACTATTATTGTCAAATACTGTACAATACCAGTGAACAACATTGCAACAGATACTATGCATGAAGAGATCCAAATGCAGAGTAATCTTTGATAGGGTAATGGTAAAATAAAATGTTAAAAGTTACCTGTAAATAAATATAAAGGCAACAAACCAGAAAAAATAGAAAAACTATGTGTGTAATAATTACACTCAATGGAAGAGAAGATGTACATACAGCCCAACAGCCTAATAGCCTATATAAGGTGACACCCAAAACTAACTGGCACCGAACTGTTGTGCACGCACTTTTAGTAGTTAGGTGTTGAGCCACTATGTGGTTTTAGTTTGTGGTCTCCCACATTACTCAGTAAGCTGTCATCAGTCAGAGTTAACTGGTTGGTTTGTGGTGCTCTGTTTGCATTCCTATTTCAACCGTTTGGTGAATGATGACACGGCTGATAAGAAAGAGAAAAGAGTTTGTGTGAAATTTTGTTTTATTTTAGGGTGGAGTTGAGATTAAAGCGGTGCTTTGGCAAGCCTTTAATTATGATACTTCAGTGAAATCACATGTCTACGTGTGGTTTTCTCATTTAAAATCTGACAACACTCAATGATGAAAACATTGCCACAATCAAATGTGCAACTGATGAAAATCGTTGAAGGGCCATTAACCAAATTTCTGAGGAAATGAAAAGTGTCATGAAATTTTAACCAAAGATTTGCACATGAGATGGGTGTCTGCAAAATTTGTTCCTTGTTAGCTCACAGATGACCAAAGAGAAAACCCCGTCAATGCTTACCACGACTTGTAGAGTGATGTGCAGAACAATATCATATTTTCTTAAAAGAACTTTGAATGGGAATGACAGTTTGTGCTTTGGATATGATCCAAAGTAGCAAGCGCTGAGCCAGTGGAATACTGAAATGTTACTAGAAACCAAGAAAGCAAGTCAAGTGCATTCCAATGTGAAAAGAAAATAATAATAATAATAATAATTGATTTGTTTTTTCGATGTCAATGGCATCAGCTACAAGGAGTTTATTCCTCCAGGACAAACAATGAATCAACATTTTTAGCTGTATGTGTTACAAAGATTACACAAGAGTGTGTGACACAAATGACCAGAAGCGTGGAGAAATGGGAACTGGTTGCTCCACCATGACAAAGCTTCGTCCCACACAGCTCTGACAGTTTGTGGAAAAAAAAAAAAAAACAACATTTTGCTTATGTTTCATCCATCCTTCTCACTTGATCTGGCTCTGCCTGACTTTTCTTTGTTTCCACAGATGAAGCACACTCTGAAAGGAAAGCGATTCAGTGATATGGATGACATTAAAGAAAACACACTGACAGCTCTGAGCGGTATCCTGCATCAAGAGTTCCAGAATAGTTTTCAGCAGTGACCAAAGTGTTGGGACAAGTTCATTAATGCACAGGGTCACTGCTTTGAAGGGGACTAAAGTTCTGTGAAAGTAGAGTTCAATAGAAATGTAAAATAACAAAAATTCCAGTTATGTTTGGGTCCCCCTCATATAACAATGTAAATTAAATTAAAAATAACAATAAAATAAAATTAATCCAATAAATGAGTACTGAAAAATAGTTGTAAGAGGTATTGCATATTGAAGATGATGCAGAAACAGAGTAATGGATAGAAAAGGCAACTGCAACAGTAAATACATAAACTAAATTATATATTAAGCATACAAAACATTTCTTTTGCTTTGTGGGAGATGTATATAGAATCATACAGCAAAATATGTGGAGCACATAGACAATCACAATAAATTAATAAATAAATACAGGAAAAGTTGAGGAATAAAATGGAACAGACAGTGAGGCTTGAGTTAGGAGAGGGGAAGTACTGAACTGTGTTTGATTATTTAACACAAATCAAGTTTTTGGTCTTTGTTTGCCAGATGGAGGGCACTGGATTGTGGCTGGTAGCTGTGGTTCTCACTTAGTGCATGCTCAGAATACATGGACTCATAATACTGCAACTTTCAGCTGTGTTCATGTTTACCCCGCCTACTTGTTATGTGCCTGCCTGATTGACAAATATAAGACCCAATAACTAGCCAACAGTGGGGTATAAAAAATTAATTGTCCTGGCTGTGATAAAAGTTTATACTGCACTTGCAAAGTGCTGCTAAAATACAGGAACATCAGACCGCTAATGCTGATTCCACAGAGCAAATACGACATTTCAGGAGCAATCTCCTATTAAATGTTTCCACTAAGGCATCTTTGATTGATAATGACATGCAAACTTTTAGCCTTACATTGGGAATATTGACGAAAAAAGCATTAATTCTATATATTTTACCTTTCTTGTTCTTAGAAATATGCTGACAAAACGTCACCATCTGCTCACACAGAACTGCGACTTCATTTCTGTTTCTGCAACATGTCAGCAATGCCAATACCAAAATTTGAAATATCTTGATGATGTAGAATAATGGAGAAGTACCCATTCTAGACTTATTGGTATAAAAAGTAGCAGTTGTGGCACACTGAATTTACTTGAAACTAATGGACACTGACCTAACTTTGCAGACAACCTGTTGTCATCATACATTTCAACACAACTGCATTAACAAAACTTGTAAGTAAAACATAGATTATCTCATGAAAATTGTTCATATCAGAAGTTTAGCCACTGTTGATCATGTCTACCAAAATGGACGTTAATGGGGCCGCAGCACCCAGAGGAAGTGGGTATGTGTGTGAGTTGTAATGTGTGTGTGTGCGTTTTCTATTTCCAAAGAAGGCATTTTAGCTGAAAGCTTAAATGTTTAGCAGTCTTTTCATTGTGCTTGTCTGCAACTCAACACCTCATTTATGTGGTGAGTAGCAACCAATTCTTTTCATAATATTTTTGTTACTCCATCCCAGACTTTTCAAAATAATCATTTAGAGAGAGGTTCCAAATTTCAACTGGCAATTAGAAAGAATCTAAGCAATGATGGTTGGTTTAAAAAGTATGAACACTCTCTTTGCCTTACATTGGTTACCTTTTCTCAAGAACTGTCTGGGTTTTTAGCACACATAGGATGATAAGTGTCTTATTTGCTAAAACATGTACAAACGTTGACTGGTTCTGCTAAGGTAAAGTGTAAGAAAACACAGTGTTTATATGATCCTGTGCTAATATAGAAAACTTACAGCATCCAAATGAGTCTTACAGTAGACATGATGAACATCAATGGTATACTTTATAAGATAACCAAGGAAATCTACTACTGTCGAAAGATTAAAGACAGCTGCTTGAATTTTCACCAACAATTTAATGCATTTTCTATACTCTAATAAAAATGCTAACAGTGAAATGTGAGAAACTAACAAATGCCAAAAAAGCATATCAAGGAAGTATCCACTTCTTTTAGTGAAGACAGATCGACACATCAATCTCTTAAAATATTCACTGTAATTAAACTGTAGTAACGTACAAATGACAAAGTGACTACATCGAATTATGGCACCTGAAAGAGACTTCTCTTTGTGAGTCAGAAGATGTACAGATGAACACTAGCTAAAAACAGATTTTAGTGTTTAGAACAAGAAATTCCTTCGCCTTGCAAAAAGGAGGAGAGGATTGGAGAGAACGTATCTACTACAAATTTAGTAGTAAAACCAAAATGTAGGAAAAGACAGATTGCTTCCTACCATAAAAAAAGATATGTCAAGTTGCAGAAAGACACAATTAAAAGACACTTACATAAAGCTTTTGGGCACAGCCTTCATCAGTAAAAGAGACACGCACCCCATTCACATGCAAGCAAGCACACCTCACACACACAAGACCACCAACTGCAGATCTCATACTAGAATGCAGCTATCATGTGGGATGCAAGCAGCAGTCTGAAGGGGGCAGGGGTGGGGATAGTAGTGTACAGGTGGGGAGAGAGACAAACAGTGTCTGGTGGAGTGTGCAGGGATTAGACTGACAACAGGTGCGGCATCAGGAGGTTGTGGGGCAGGGAGGTGGGGAAAAATAGGAGAGGAGTGGAGAAAGATGGGCAGATGCATTGGCAGAGGGCTGCAGATAAACTAGGTGGGAGATGAGAATGGAGAGGAGATAACAGGACAGAGGGGTGGAAACTGTTGGGTGGAGAGTATGGGGACAGTATGTTACCATAGGCTGAGGCCGGGATAGTTATGGGAGTGGAGAATGTGTTATAAAGATAACTTCTATCGGCACAGTTTAGAAATGCTGATGGTGGAGGGAAGGATCCAGAAACCTCAGGTAGTGAAGCAGCCACTGACATCAAGTGTGCTATGTTCAGCTGCATGTTGTGCCACAGGGTAGTCTACTGGGCTCTTGGCCCCAGTTTGGCAGCTGTTGTTTTGCAGCAGAGCTGGTGACATGGCTACTTTCAGAGGTCCGGCACCTGATGGGATAGGATGAACCTGTGACAGGAGTGGAATAGCTAGTGTTGGGTGGGTGGATTGGGCAGGTTTTGCACTTGGGTCTTTCACAGGGGTATGTTCCTTGTGGCAAGGGGCTGGGATTGGGATTGGCATAGGGGTGGGTAAGGATGTTATGTGGGTGATGGAACATACACCTCAGGTGGTGTTCTGTTTCCTACCCTCCTTAAATGGTGTTCCATCGCCCACCCAACCTCTATAACAGCCTATTCCATCCTTATGCCACTCCCAATCCCAACCCCAACCCCAACCCCAA
Organism: Schistocerca piceifrons; assembly: GCF_021461385.2. NCBI lineage: Eukaryota > Metazoa > Arthropoda > Insecta > Orthoptera > Acrididae > Schistocerca > Schistocerca piceifrons. The sequence goes on from NC_060138.1 coordinate 848,618,974, forward strand.
CCCGTCACAAGTATCATATCCCTGTGGAAGACATAGGTGCAAATCCTGCCCAATTCGCCCACCCACCACTTCCTATTCCTGTCCTGTCACAAGTTTATCCTGCCTCATCAGGGGCCAGGCCACCTGTGAAAGCACCCATTTCATTTACCAGCTCTGCTGCAATTGGTATGACCACCGATCAACTGTCCACCAGGATGAACGGCCACCACCAAACTGTGGCCAAAAACAAAGTAGACCATCCTGTGGCACAACTTGCATCTGAGTACAACACACTTGATTTTAATGGCAGCTTCATACCTGAGCCATCTACATCCTTTACTACATCACCAGCTTTTCTGAACTGTGCAGATGGGAGTTATAACACATTCTTCGCTCCCATAATTATCATGGCCTCAACCTAAGGTGACATACTGTCCCCACACTCTCCATCCAGTGGTTTACACCTCCCCTGTCCTATCATCTCCTCCCCATTCTCAACTCCTACCCTGTTTATTTGCAGCCCTCTGCCAGTGTATCTGCCCATCTTTCCCTGCTCCTGTCCTTTTTTGCTCCTTTTTTCCCTATCTCTCTGTCCCACAACCTGCCTGTTGACAGTCTACTCTCTGCAAACTCCATCAAACAGCATTTGTCTCTCTCCCCACCCATAAACTACTATCCTTTGCCCTTCCCCATCCCCTCCTGACTTCTGCTTGCATCCCATGTGGTTGTTACTACCTGGAGCTTCCACTGTTTGAAGTTTAGTAGAGAAGTTACTCAGACTTGTGGTTGAAGAGAGATCCAGACATATGTTAGACAAAAACAAAGAACACAATTCCAGCAGAAGTTGAAAATACCGCTTCAGTTGTTAATTACTTTATTTTCACACAACCGGTTTTGGACTGTTATAAGCCCATCCTCAGGTGTCGTAGCTGTGCTGTGGTCCCCAAGCACCGTGTGAACTGGGCGCGCTGTGCAGCCTATGAGCGCAGAACAGGGAGTTGGCAGACAAAACCTCAGGGACAATAGCTGCCGGCTGACAGAGATGGCAGAAGAACACTTTAAAACATGAACCATAGACAAACATTAGCAGGGAAAGCAGGACCTAATGTTGAATGTAGCCAAAGGAAAAGATAGGAAATATGAGAGGCAGCAAAATATAACTGAAAGGAGTAATGGAGAAAAATAGAAATGTGAAGTAAAGGGAAACAATGGCAGAAAAAAGAATAGGGGAGGAGGGGGAATAAGAGGCTAGATGACTAGGAAGATATCCAGTAGAGGCTGGTTGTATTGTGGGAACCAGTTTTCAGTATCTCCAGTATAGAAAGTTTCTACTTACTTGAAGGAGATGGCATCACTGCTGGGACTGTTGCTGCTACATCAGTCCCTGACCTCCTAGAAGAGTGCCACCTCTCAAGTTGCTGCTGTTGATGAAAATGGGGATAGTGTTGCTGCTGTGGCTGCAACTGTTGTGCATCCAATGGACTGCATGGAACTTGTCTCAACAAATGTGCATTTGAACTCCATGTTGATGGAGAGTTGTATCTTGAATGGTACTGATGTGGATAATTGGGACGCATCTGCACTTCAGTGGAATGAGGAAACTGGTAATGCTGCTGAATTTGTGGGAAATAAAGTCGATGATGATAGGGATGTGTCTGCTGATGATTTTGGGGTACTGTCTGATGCTCCCCTGTGATGTGTGATCGTGATATATGATGTGCTGCTCGCTGCTGTTGACATTCCATCTGCTGCTGCACAATTTGTTGTGGCTGTTCCACTGCATTTGGCATTGCAGCTAATTGCCTCATAGGCTGCTGTTCCAGTGATGCTAACTGTTGCAGCTGTTGTTGTTGTTGCAACATTGTTTGATGGCACCTCAAAGGGTTCTGAACAATACTTGTTACCTTCTCTGTGTGTGGTGCACCACCGTAAACGTTCTGTTGCTGAGGCACAAATTTATCCATATCTATACACTGTGTCTGATGATGGTGTGATGTGTGTTGTATATGGTGCCACTGCTGCACTGCTGTGTGAGTTTGTATAACTGGCTGCTCTAACGATGACTGTTGCATTTCCTTGTGACATTTCGCCTCTTTCTGCTGTGCAATTTGTTGCATGCTGTGTAAGTGGTGTTTCTGTTGTTTTATCGTATTGAGCATCAGTCGATGTTGATCTTGTACTTGCTGTTGTATTAACATTTGGGCTTGTGGATTATGAGGCTCCACATCTTTCTCTTGTGACTGTCCTCTTTCCTTAACTGAATGCTGTATGGCATTTTGCTGATCAGCTTTCTGTTGTTGTCTTGTTTCTTCTTTGTCTGCAGATGTTGGTTCTGAATACTGGTTCATTCGTTCTGAACATGAAAGAGATCCCTGTGAGACAGACTGGTTACTAGTCACTGTCTGCTGTGACTGAGAAGTATGTGGTTGTGGTCCAAAGTCATGTTTCTGACTCTCATGTCTTTTATGTCGAGCTGGTGGCAGCGTTTTGTTTTCTGTATGTAACCCCTCCATTTCATGTGTAGAAGGCTCTCTCTGGTTAAGCACTATATCCTGTGAGTCTGCTTCACAAAGATGTGATTCAGGCAGTTTTTCTTCTGGATCCTGAAAATCAGTAGCCGATTTTTGTTCTGGCTTTTGGATAACTCGTTGTCCTTTAGTTTCATCAGTTACTGATAAAGGCTGTTTAATTGGTGATTGATTATGCTGCTGAAACTCTGTCTTTAACTCATGGCTTTGTTGTTCTGGCACTGACTGCTCTGTTGTGGAATCACTGGGAACTTCAGAAGCTGTTACATGTTGCTCCATTTGTATTTTGTCTAGCAAAGATTGGTATGGTATCTTTTTTGAGTTCTTCATTTCTTTCAAAACACGTGTCAATGTCACAATGGTTTCACTTAATGGTCTTCCCCTAAGATTTTTAAAGTGTTTACTTTTTGTCACTAGTGATAACAGTTCTTCAACACTTTCCTGTAGCACATTTTGCTGCAAGTACTCCTCAACAACCTCTTGTGGCAGATCAAGAATGTTCTCAACATGAGGAGATTCTGCCCTCCTTTCTACAACATCCTGCGATACCTGATCTTCTGACTGTGATTCAGCAATTCTGTAACATGACCTACTATTCTCATCCCCCTCTTCCTCTACATCACTGTTTACAGAATGATCTTGTTCTCTGTTGTCCACATTTTCCTTAGTAAAATCTTCCTGTCTGCTCTGATGATGAACTGGAGAACTGCAATGTGTAGCCTGGTTGGGACTGTTTACAATATTTTCAAGTGCTGCAACCTCACCTGGACTTCTGGAGTGACATTGCTGTGACTGCTCTGCTACTTCAGAGATGTTACTGCCATCTCTCTTTTTATTTTCAGCTTGTAATAGTATTTTTTTATGCTGAGAATGGGAAACATCTGTATCCAATTTATGTCCATGAGAGTAAACTGCTTCAAGCTCTTTTTCTGCTACACTAGTCTTATTCTCCATTTGAATTTTACTACATGTTGGTACAACTGAAGATTCATCACATTGGTCATTTAACTCTTGAGAAGGTGTGTGCTCTGAAGCTACATTCTTCTCAGGTAGACTCTCTGTCTTGCCACACTCATCAGAGGTAGGGGTCTTCTCAATGCCAATGTCTTCTGATTCTGCAACAGTAGATTCATTTGCACATTGTATCCACGAGAAACGGTCACATCTTTTCAGTCTAACTGTGCATTTTTTTCTTTTATTTGTCATCAAATCTGACTGACACATAGAGGACACTGTTGATTCCTTTTCTGGCAAAGCAGGTTTATCATGGCATACCTCCATTCCTTCTGGCTGCACTATGGCTGGTTTCTTCTTTTTCTGATGTTGATTATGCTGATGCCCATCCACATGTTTCTCGGCTGTCAAGTCTGTATGCTCCTGACACAAATTTTTTGTAGTATGTGGATTCTGGTCTACCATATACTCAGCTGCCTCCTGAACAGATGATTTTTCTTGATCTTCAACACTTACTTCTGAGTTTGCGCTATCAGGTTCTTCTCTCCTAATTTTTTTCGATGAACTTTCCTCTTCATCATTTATCACCTGTGCCTTCTGGAACTCTCTAGGTCTACGATATCCTCCTACCTTTGGTACTGATATTTTCTTTGGCACTTTTCTTGGTAATGAGTATGAGGCTTGACATAGTTTTTCTTGTTCTAATACCTCATTCAGATCCCTACGCAAAATCTGATAGCTTGGTGGCAGTGAATCTATGTCAGCACATTTCATCCGTGCTTTTGATGAAATTCTTCTGTTGGAACTCTTTGAAGAACTGTATATAAGAACTTTATTCATACACACAGAATTACGACTCTCTCTGACCTCTTGCTCTTCACTGTTTCTTCCATGGACATCCTTTTCATAAATAGTTTTTCGTGAGACTTTCCTAAATGGTGTTGATGTATCTTCAGCACCTATTCTCCCCTCAGGTGTTGATTTACTGGGACTCTCATCAAAATCAAGAACGCTCTTTTCATTTTGAAGAGAATCTGGTGCATCTAATGAACCACAATATCCTAGCTCCATGGTTTCCCTTGCTTTCACATCAGGAAAAATGGGCCTTGAAGTCTCAGATGAGAGATCATTACTACTGTAGTTTTGCTCAGCTTGTTGCAGTGGACTGCATGGTTGCTTAATTTCTGGCAGTTTTTTTAGTGGTGACAGTGATTCCTTCTGCATTATCACTTGCAATTCATCTCTAGCAACTGTAGACAATTTTTTATTACTATGTACTTCATGCTCTTCAGGTACTGATGATACAGTTTGGAATTCTAGCAGTACTGCTTGATTTCCACAGCTGTACTGAGGTGGTTCAAGATCAGCATCTTTCTGATGTGAAGTTAAATTACTGCCTTCAGTACCTTGTCCTTTGATTAATTTATCAGACTCAGAAAGATGTAATGAAGTCGTCTGTTTTTCTTCACAAATGTCCTCATGTGAGAGCACAGTGTGCACTCTAACAACATTTTCTTCTGAATTGTTGTCTTGTGTCTCCTCTTCCTCATCTCCTTCCTCTTCACAGATCTGCAACTCCCCCTCTTCATCACTGACATCTTCATATTGTGGTTGAACAGCACACCGATGGACATTCTTTTGTTTACAGATTTCCTCTGCATTTTGTTTCTCATTATTATGAAGCGTATCCCTATGAAAAAACAAAAAAAGTCATCACTGTACCTTGAATACAGGAATTGTTTCATATATAAAACAGTAGCAAATATCACACTAAAAGAAGTAAATAATGTGTAACACCAATCATCTAATGAAGCAAATAAAACTGAATACTGACACTGTCTGGGAAAAAAATAGGGGCCTTCCCCTATCAACTGTGAAAATTGGTACTTCTGCAGTGAAGCCGACAGACATCAATTTAAAAAAAAAGTATTCTCTCAATTTTTACTTTTTCATTCCTTCGCTGAAATTTAAGATGAACACAGAGCAATAAAAAGGGAAGGCACAAATGTTATCAAAGAAAAAAAATTGCATCAAACTTTGGATCACGAGAGACATAAGACACAGGAAATTATTTAGAAGAAAAGACACAGGAAATTATTTAGAAGAAACAACATGTCAACAGTGTTATTTAATATAACTGTAATCACAGGTAAGAGATGAAATCAAAGTAAATAAAACAGAGTAAACAAAACCATATTTATGTGACATACTAACAGTTACATAAATAAATGAGTAAAGTTTTAAATCAGTCGCATTACTGCCATGAAAACTGTATTTTGAGATGCCACCACAACTTTTAATAAAAGCTGAACTTGTCAGCAAATTGCAGGGCTGTTATATGTGAACGTGATGAACTGATTGTCAGCCAATTTGATGGAGTCTTCATGCTATCATAACTTTTACAACTACACATCATGTTGTGTGTCCTGTATGCAGTGTGCTGCACCTGCTTGCCATACTTCAGCCAGGCGGTTGACAGAGTGTTTACAACCAGTATTCTTGTGTTTGGTCTTTAACATTACATACCACCACCAGACCAATTACATCTTAAATTCAGTGCAAATCAGCATCCTGAAGATGTCAAAGAAATGAAACTGGTCGTAACAAAGTAAATGAATAATAGTACAGCTGAGGTGGTTTTCATGACTCATTAATACCTCATGTTATTTCTATAAATCGATTTCGCTGAGAACTTTGCATTCCTTCATTTTATCTTCTATAATGACTTACCAGCTTCAAATATAAGTTGAAAACTTCATACTAAATTTTTTTTGGTTTACTGAAAATATGACAGATGTCATCACAGCCACCCTGGAGAACTTAAAAGAAGAAAAAGAGTCTAATCTTTTGTTTCTTATGCATTGTACTCGGCTTTAATAACCTTAATTCTATTTAATTGCATGTGTCCGCATATGAGGAAGATTTATTTGCAGACCAGATCCTATCTGTACCACTGGGTATTAGTGGCTGATACCAGGAGCTGATGGACACAAGACAACAGCTGGTGAGAGTCAATACCACAGATCTCTGGAACATTCCTTTACAGTGTCAGGTAACAATGAGGTGCAAGTTAAAACGGGGTAAAAGTTAAGTTCAGGCAAACACAAATGACATCTATTACTGCTCAGTGCAACAAGCATACAATCTTCAGGAAAAAACAAATCAGTAAAACATCTGAAACTATAATGAATGAAGGAATTGCTAGTGACTTCAGAAAGTAAATAACATTCCATTACTTGTACACTGATAATCCCTGTAATGCTACAACTGCAAGCATTCTTGGTAGCTAATGGTCAGTTTTTCTCTATTTTCTATGAAGAAAACTGGCAAAGAAAATTTGGGTAGACAAGCATTAACAGGAACAGGAACAGAAAGCAGAAGGCACAGCTTCATCAGCACATTTATGTCTATAGCAACGAAACACAAATACTTTACTATGATTTTACTGAAAAAAGGGAAGACAGAAAATAAATAATTTAATTGAAAGAGCTCACAGAAATCCCAAATAAGAGATACAGGGAATGTATATAGCTTACAGCATAATCAAGAGCTACCAGAATTAACTCACTGCACAATACTGTAAGGTCTAATGAATGTGATGACACGAGCTAATAGAATAAACTTTCCACATACTGCACATGATCTCAGAATAACTTCAAAACAAAATAAGACACAGTAATGAGTGTTAGAAAAGAAACAAATTTTCAGTTATCAAATCACTGAAACTTGAGAATAAAAATAGTTAACTGATATCAGTGAGGTGTGCAGATTACTCAAACATTTGTAAGAAATCTATATGGATCCACCCACATGTTGTCAAGGTCATTTCAACTACACTGGGAAGCCATTATATATCCTCCATACCGTCCTGATCTCTCTCCATGCGATTTTCATATTTTTTGAGCCCTAAAGAGAGATATTCATGGCCATGGATTCGCTCCGGACAAAAAAGTGCATGCCTGGGTACAATCATGGTTGTACTGGTAACCACAAACATTTTTCCATGAAGGCACTGACCATCTTGTCTCACAGTGGGAGAAGTGTATTACAAGATATGGTGATTACCTTTGAAATAATAAAACAGTTAACTTACTTTTTTCCATCTATCTCATTTTCACCTGACTGCTCCTTACAGGACTGCATACAAACAGTACTGGTACGATGCACTTTTCCTATACACTACATTTAGAGTGATCACTACCAAGCACAACATTCGAACTGTATGTTTTTGGCCAGAGTATAGATCCTACTCTCTATTTCTTTTAATTTCCTCATACCTAATCTGCATTAGTGCACTGGTGTACAAAACTTCAGGATGAACAGGGGTGCTGTCTCAAGGGGTGCTCGCACACAGCACCAAATTTCTTTACAATGCTTAGCAACTGCACAAAATGCGGAGTATTAAAAAAAAAAAAAAAAAAAAAAAAAAAAAAAATCAGAGTTGTTAATTTTGCCTATTTTGATGTCATGATCTCATGTTGGCCAATGCAAGCACACTTCTCGATCCTCCAGAAATTATTTTACCAGTGCTCAGTACTACTCTCTCATGGGAACATCACAAAAGTTTTTGAACGTTTTGCCCAATGGGCAATGGCCAGCTGAGGTTTAAACTGCCTGCTTCGTGTAAACAGATATTCGCTCAATCAGTACCGTTCTTTGTGGTGCAGATTTTAGATCACATTTTTTTACTGTATACCACAGTATCATATACAATTACAATTTATTTTGTGTTTTCTTTGTTTTTGTTGGTTTTGGTAGTAGATAAATTCACTGTTCACTCATCAGCGAAGAAAAGTGATTTGTCTATGAGATATGCAGTGGCTGTATTGTATGCAACAAAGACAACTGGTCATGTTGCTGCTGGTCATTCTTTTCAAAAACACTGGAAAGACAAATATAAATGGATGTTATACAATAATAAGTGTGGTAAAGTGTTTTGTTCTTTGTGTAAGGAAATGAGTTCCTCCAGTGAATCTTTCGCAAATAAAACTAAACAAGATGAAAATGTGTTTAAAGCATTCACTGAAGTGAGGCTTTCTTCTTGGAATAAAGTGTCAGAAAGCATTGTTTGTCATTAAACGTTGAATAATCATACATCTTGCTGTCTTGGCAAATGTGGAATTGATAAAGGTGTACACATGCAGTGTTCTATGTCTAATTTTATGTTACAGTGTGAGAAAACAAGTCTGCAAGGGCAACCCTGTTGAGAATGTTAATCTTCACTGCATTACCTCGTGGTGCAGGTGTTAGTGATCTGCGGTCACACAGATGAAAATTCTAACTACAATTTATTGGTAGAGATAGTCCCTGTAAGTAACCCAGATCTGTCCCCCAGGCATTGGCGTTCAAACTATAGATGGCTTTTGCACGACAAAACAGTTAAGTAGGTTCCATTATGGCTAACAAAGTCTAACACAATTTGAAAAAGTTTGTAAAATATTCTGAATAGCATCCAACAATTTTCAATGAAACTAGTGATGTACACCAACACAAGCAAGTTTTGATATGTTTACGATGGATGTGTCAGCAGCAATGACTTTCAATACAGTACTCTTGATGACTTTAATGGATGTTCTCTCTCGTTTTTCTCTACTGATGGAGTGGCAAATATGAGCAGTGCTTTTTCGGGCTGCAAGGAAAAATCAGATAAACTGAGCCACAAGTTCTGGCAGACCTATCCCTTCACAGAAATCCTTTCGTTCTTAGAGCCGCTCTCTGCGCAGTTGAATGCAGCACCACTGTCACCCATAAAAATGAAGTCAGGACCAAATGCACAACTGAAATGATGCACATGGGGAAGCAGTACCATGTCACAATAATGTTGACTGGTGAGTGTACCATGTTCAAAGATTTGGAGGTCAGTAGACCCATGCAACATTATGCCTCTTCCCACCATAACACCTGGACCATCAAAATGATCACATCTGACAATGTTCCTGGGTGCATTACACATTCCCACCTCTCACCATGTCACAATACATAAGATATCCAATCTTTCTGTTAACGTCTGTACCGTACTCTTGTGGTTCTTTCTATATATGGTTCAATTTTCAGCAAATTATGTTACAGTTCTTTCTATGTGGTTCAGGTTTCAGTGAACTAGATTACTGGGAAAGAAAACATGATGTGAAAGTTACTTTCATCCTTAAGTTTTGCACACCAGCATATTTTATGGACACTCAAAAGTGTAAGATACCCTTACTTCTTTTTTAGTATGGAACTTTGTAATAACTGACATAAAAACTAGTTCCATGGAAGCCCACATTCGTGCCACTCCAGAAATGAAATACAGTGGAACCTCACTTAATAAGCACTTCCCATAATGTGCAATTCGCATAACGAGCAAAACAAATTGTAAAAAAATGACGAGTGTTGTTTCACGTAATTAGTGATGACTATTTAGTGTGACGTCACCAGCTGTTCACGGTTGACGAGGGAAATGTTCAACAATATGAACACCTTTTACCTGTCAGCAGTGCCATGAAGATGATGTTTGGTTTGTGCAGAGCTCAACTGCACGGTCATCAGTGCCCGTACAAAGTCCCTATTTTTTCACAGTCCAATTTTTTACATATTCAAATCTAGCCACTGTTATGAATGATGATGAAATGATGAGGACAACACAAACAACCAGTCTGCGGGTAGAAAAAATCCCCAACCCGGCTGGGAATCGAACTCAGGACCCCGTGATCGAGAGGCAGCAATGCTAGCCACAGGCAGCGGCATATGAACATACTACAGTCTAGGTTTAGCGTTCTTTCTGCTACCATCTTAGTACAGCTTGTGATCACACATTTTTCTAAATTCATGTTCGTATAGTGTTTTTTTTTTTTTAATTATTATTTTGTGTGTGTGCAAATTTTAATAACCTTCATAGAAATGTCCCCAAAGATAAGGCTGCAAGAAGACGGCCATAAGACAAAGAAAACTACCTTAAAAATGAAATGTAAAATCACTGAGGAACACAAACATGATGTGAGCATTGCTCAGCATGCACATACAGTCGGTCTACATCAACTGTTTGCACTATTCTCAAGAACAAGAACAAGATTAAGGAGATAGATGCTTCAAAGGGAGTGAGTATGTAAACAACAGTTTCATATTCTGGACAATGTCGAAAGGTTGCTCCTTATATGGACGAATCAAAATCAATTGCAGGGTGACACTATTAACAAGATCATCATTTGTGAGAAGGAGAGAATGATTTTAGCTGAACTCGTTATGAAGACAACACGATCAGCAGCAGCAGAAGAAGTGTTTAAGGGAAGCCATGGGTGGTTCAAGAAGCTTAATGGAAGAACAGGCATCTACAGTGCTGTCAGGTACAGCTAAGCAGCCGGCTCTGACACAAAAGGGAGCAGAGAACTTCATCAGCAGCTTCAAGATGCTCACAGATCCTTAGGGTTATCAGCTACTACAGGTTTTTAATTGTGATGAGACAGGTCTATTCTGGAAAAAGAAACAGCAGCGGAGAATGCATTGCCTGGTCACAAGCCAATGACCATCTCACTGATGTTTGTGCCAACCAATGCAAGTAGCAATTTGAAAATTAAACTGCTGCTTGCTTACCAGTCAGAAACCCCAGAGCCTTCAAGAAATGCAAAGGGCAGGTTAAACATGATCTGGAGATCCAACAAGGCTTTGGTGACTTCTTCTTTTTTGTGACTGGATCTATGGACCAGCAGACACTAAAACACTCTTCAAGCATTGCTTTGAGTTGACTGAAGCTACCAATCTCACTCTCATAGAGTTTTGGAAGTATCACTTCAACATCATTGCCTGCATCAAGTTGATCAAAAAGGTGTGGGAAGGGGTTACCAAGAGAACTCTCACTTCTGCTAGGAAGAAGCTTTGGCTAGTGTGTGTTGTCGAATGTGACTCTGAGGCATTTGACTCAGTGCCTGTGGATATTATAGTCAACGAGACTGTGTCTTTGGCCAAGAGCATGTGGCTAGAAGTGGATGACAATGACTTCAATGAGCTTGTGGAAGATCATAGCCATGAAACGACTACCAAAGAGCTTACAAAGTTGCAGTGTATTTCACAGCAAGCAGTTCTGGTAAGAAGTCAGGAGGAGGAGGAGGCAGTAACAGCAAAGCAGCAATCTTCTGGCACAACAAGAGAAATGCTGAAAGCATGGGATCAGCTGCATCAAACATCGAGAATCATCACCCCAATAAAGGAGTGGCTATACGTGCTACAAATTTATTTGGTGATAATGCTGTGTCAGATTTTTTCAAAGTGTTGAAGCGTCAGCAGAAACAAGTGACTATAGATAGCTTCCTAGTAAAAAAAGAATTAGTTATGTATCATGAATAATAAAATACATAATATTGTATGCATAATTTTCTCTGAACTAATGGCATGAGTAAGATAAAAATTTTATTATTTTTTCTGCATGGAACACATTATCATATATTACATATTGGACAGGTTGTTTTGCTTAACGAGTGTTTTGCACTAAGATTCTGGTACGAAATTATGCTTTCTATGCGAGGTTCCACTGTATAAAACTAGTACTCAAGTCTTCACTTTCTCCTTTATACAGTGGCATTACGATAAATGAGTGCTTTGCCACATGAATAGCCCATAGAGTATAGAATATTTATCTTCAAAAGTTACTTTAAAAAGCTGAATGAAGCAAAGCAAAACAATTGAGAGATAACTATGAAGACAATAGCAGGAAGTGATTTATGGATAAAACATTCAAGCATAGAAGAACAGTAAAAGAAGTTTTAATCTGTTCCCTCACGGTTCATGTTCTGTGAATCACACATTCAATTATGTAGTGTAAACATTCATCACCAGACACAAGCAGCTAACATAAACTGCACTTGTACAACAAAGAGCTATCATTAATCATAGTCTGAAAACAACATTAGCTGTATTACATAAATGCTTGGAGAAGAGCAAAACAATCAATGGCTCCTAATGTGCACCATTCTCAGGCTGTACAGTGAACTGAAGCAGAAGATTTAAGATCAGAGGAAAAAAAAGTTACTTTCATTGCCTCAATGGTCCTGCTAGCACATCAGTATCTGGTCTGAAGCTGTTGCACAACCACCATTTTCCAGACATGACCGCAAACATTTTCCAGTTTCCCGACCTAAAAAAGCACTAGGAACCTTTCTAACTGTGTTCAGAAGTGTTAAACATAACTTATTTTACAGAATTTTTGATGTTTTCATGGTCACTTGTTGATGTATTTCCTGTTAGCTTTTGTATTGGCATCTTTGTCCGACATTTGTTTAATGATTTTTCTAATATTTAACCAGTACGAGTGACTGGTACAAGTGACTTTCAATTGCTGCTGGTGGATTGGAGTTGAGCCCACAGCTGGAGATTATATATGCATCTGTCGCCCCAACTTCTGTAGGCTTTCTCCTAGTCATTACCAGAAACCAGGGTCCTGATTCACATAATCTCAAATTGAGGGCTCAAATCCAGTCCGCTACTAACAATAGAGGTTGAATCTTTGACAGTGCCAACCATTTATGTTGGTGAAATGTCAGGACAACAGTTAAACAAATTTTGTCCATGGATCCTGCAACAGAAGCCAACAGGCAAGACGTCAAAAATTGTTTTTTCCCCTTTGCTGGTAAGGACTTTTACGAAGGTCAGTCACACATGGTGTCTTTACTTACAGTGAGCATATTGAACAACACAAATGAATAATTCTTGAATCAAAGCTACTTTTATCCCAAGAATTCCAGTGGTTAAGGGAGAACAACAAATATGAGAAGTGCTGTCTATGTCCATCCATGAACCAAGGCAACATACGAAACTGTACCTTCCTGGTGACAGTGCTGCACTTACCTGTTTTTAGTAGCGACACTGCTTGATGATTCTATTACATCTCTGGCTCCTGTATCACCATTTTCATGCTTCTTCTCTGACCCTTTGTGTGAAGGCAGATCTGCCACTAGTGACAGATCATCAACTTCCTTTGTTTGGGACACTTTTTCAAATGTTCTTTTTCCTCTACCATTCATTACGATCTCTGAAATTTATTTAAAAAATATTATCAAATAACTTTTGGCAACCCATATGATTCAACAAGACTGAAGAAGGAAAATACCATTGCAGTCATTACAGAATGCTCTTTGATAATTTCATCATATTTGCTATGTTTGGACTATTGTCATTATCTTTTTTAAAATAATTACCTTTATTGTGAAAATAAAAATGAAACTGTAGAACGACCAAGAGAACCAAACTAACATTTTATGTGTGTGATGAAGAAAATAAGCCAATAATAATCAACTGATTATAGACAGAATAAAATCTATAATACTATTATCAATAATGTTTCACTGCACTTGACTGGAACAGGTATTACATTAATATGGGTTTAATTCAAACATTACACCTTCTTCACAAAATACCAACACTTGTTTTGTACACAGACTGAGACCACTTCCTTTCCACCACATTTTACTCTGAACTAATGCAACATATCATAGCACATCTGTCTCTCATGCACCATGGGAACTTGGTTTAATTAAAAGTGATGATACATGCTTATGTGAACTGTCACACAGTCACTGACCAAGTGTTCTGTATGTTTGCTTGTCGATGCAAAGGCAAAAATGCGGATCCAATTCATAATCTGGTACAGAATTGTATAATCAGTAAAGTAGTTTTTTTACACCTTACATCCTCTTGCAGACATAGTTTCAGTCCAGCTGTGATTCTTGTTTAGCAGATATTGATGAGCACAGAGAGGCAGGAACTGCAAGACACGTGTAAAGAAGTAAGAGTGTAGAACCCCTTAAAATACATCTTAACTGTCAGGGCTGAAACAGCAATGACACATTTTTGTGATTTTACAAGCATTAACACTTGATTATAAATTTCCCACTCATTTTTGTCCACATATGCCTACATTGTCTTCTTTCATGAGCATTATGACTGAAATTGAGACATCTACACTGTTGCACCAATGATCGAATTAACACACAGAATTATTTGCTATACGGCATGAATAAATAAACTGTGTTCACATGGCAATATTTGAAATATGCCTCACAGTCAGGAGTGTTTTCACCCTAATTCAGGTCTCCTCTGGATTTCCAAAGCCAGTGGCACAGTTGACAGAGCAATATTCTACAATCTATTCCATGTGTGTTCAAGAAAGTGGTTCACCTCCAAAGACAAAACAAGCATGCAAAAGAAATTAAGCTTTACAATTTTTTTTGTTCTGCTCTGTTTGTTGCAAGATGCATTACTCAGTTCATGAGCATCATAAAAGTGTGGTATGCCAGTTACCATCTGAAAACAAAATTATTTTACTGTTACCTATTAAGTATAAAGATTCATCAAGACCACACAGTTGAATCAGTCAAAATATTTAACTGTTCTTACATGCCCATAAAACTACATAGTGCAAGAAAATAAAAATAAAAAAAATATTTTCGCAGACAGAATCATAAGGTGATGACACAACAAGCAAATGAATTTACTCATGCATATTACACATGCTGCTTAGCAACACTAAATTTATATATTACACATTAATGGAAAATCCCAAACAAAGGATACAAAATTATATTAAGAAAAAAGAACACTTACTATATAGATGAAGCACTGGTGAGCAGCAATGCACATAAGAAATAAGTAATATTGTCCAGCTATCAAATTTGTGTCCTTATTCAGGGAACACACTATAGATTGTATATGTGCAGACTGTATGTGTGGTGTTCAGAAAAGGTCTGCAGAAATTTGTACATCAGAGAGAGAGAGAGAGAGAGAGAGAGAGAGAGAGAGAGAGAGAGAGAGAGAGAGAGAGAGAGAGAGGGGGGGGGGGGGCGAGGGAGAGAGAGTGAGAGAGAGAGAGATAGGCACACACTACACATGTGCAATATGACTTCTTATGTGCTTCTCCACTGCTCAACACCCACTCAATGTGGTGCATTGCTGCTTTCCTTTATACCATACGAAGCGAACTACCAGTCAAAAATAGTATGCTCAGTAACTTAAATCTTATTACAAACAAATAGAAGGTACGAATTCCATGCAGAATGACAACTTTGTAGCTGTATGAAATGTAATGCTTACCATATCTGTTTACAGCCTTCATTTTGATCTTGAATGGAGGTGAACACAGTACTTGACTTGATTTTTTCAAAGTTGTTTTCTCAGGTGTTTGTGTTAGAGAAGCTCCTGTATGACCTGCTGTTCTCCGGTTTCTTTCTGACACCAGCCTTTCCAGAAGCCCTGGATCTGTAATACTTGAGAGTGGTATGGAAACACGAATAGGACGATCACTTGTCTGTTTCATTTCTGAGGAACCTGCTTTAGTTTCTAAGCTATGAATTGTTTCTGCTGCACTTTTAGTATTACAATCTACAGAGTTTTCAAGTGTCCTAGCTAAAGTAGACATGCATTTAGAGTCTAAAGACTCACAAGTTGCTTCAGAATTTAAGCTGTGCTGAGGATACATGGACACCTGATTGTCAACAGGTTGGTTATTTGAAGTAACTTTTGAATGCTTTATTGTAATCCTATCTAATGTGGAAGTGCAACCTGAATCTACAGAGTTGCAAGTGTCTTTGGTATTAAAATTGCTCAGAGGAGATTTAGGTACAGGTCTGTCATCAACTTGATTAGTAAAAAAACTTTTAGGATGCTTCATTTCAGTCATAGATGACATTGGGCTACACCCAGAACCTACAAACTCAAAAGTGTCTTCACTGATAGTACTGTTCAGAGGAGATGTATGCAACAGTCTACCATCAGGCTGATTATTTGACGTACCTCCTGAACACCTAATTTCAGCTACTATTTTCACACTTTCATCACTATCACTGCCTGTTTCAGAATCTGTAAAGCAGCTTCCATATTCCTGGTCAGAAGAGCTCTCATATTTGATAATAAGATTGCTATGACTCTCGTTAGTGGAAGATGTGTCATAATTCTGTTGGTATCTATCATCATGTTCAATTACAGGTTGGATGGTACCGCAAAAATCCTCTTGGAAATTGCACAGTCTGTATTCCACATTCTGTTCATGTGGCATCACAGAAGATGTATTGTTATTCATTTCATTTTCTGCATTTTGACTATCTTCAGTACTTTCAGTAGTAAGGTTATGTACCTCATCTTTGATAATGACACAATTTTGAGATTCATTACTGGAAGAAATATTACAATTCTGTTGGAATCCATCTTCATGTGTAATTCCAAATTGTTTGTCACTTGCATGTGGTACATTTAGCTCTGGAAGTTCTTCTTGAATGCTGCACAATCTGTATTCAGTGCCTTTCTCCATGAGCATCACAGAACCCACTGTATCATTAATTAGAATTTCTGATGTACAAGAATCTTCAAAATTTTCGCTAAAGATATTACAAAGCTGATCTACAACTTCATCTGCTTCATGCTCACTTGCCACATGATCAAAAGTTTCAGTGGTATTGGATGACAGTAAATTCAGTTGTTCTGTTACTTGTTCCTCAATACAATCATTGTTGCCACCATATACAAAAAAAGGAGGCCTAACTGAATCCTGTAATTCCATCATCAGAGGCTCCACCTGTTGACCAGTTACAGGCTCTGTACTGTTAAGTGACCTGTCCTCATTTCCTTCAGAGACTTCTTGAGCAGTTTCCCTAGGGCTCCTGCTAGAATTAACACCTTGGTTTAGTTCTTCACTGTCACTCATGGACAGATCAATATCATTAGTACTGCTGTTTGAAGACTGAACAAGCAATGTCTCTACTTTCCCATTTGAGTTATTTCTGTCATTGTGTGTGTCAGAGCTACTACCAGCAGAGGATTCATCAGTCTGCCGACTTTGTACCACCAATTTATCTTTGGAAGCAAGAATGGAAGATGATTTGGCAACAACTACTGTCCCTGTATTGATCGTCGCTGACATGTGACCCATCTGTTTCTTCTCCTCAGCACACATAAAACAAGAGGAGCAAGTTCCGTCAGGTCCAAAACCTTCTTCTTCATCCTTTACTGCCTCCTCCTTCACTGTTACACTGTTGCCAAAAGGTACATGGGTGTTTTCACAAGCAGCAGTTTCCTCCCTACATGTACTGTGATTAGAAGACGTATCAGTGTTCTGCAACAAGTTAGCATTCACCACTTTTGAGGTTTCCTTGCAGTCTCCTGCCACTGAAACTTTATCCTCCTCTTTAATGCAAACAAAACACTCTGTCTCTTCACAGGCATCCACAGTGGAATTCTGGTTGGCATTTTCATTATGTCTACCGCCTAATGCAGATTTCTCATTATGATCCAACATTTCAGTCACTACAGATGAAATTTCTTCTCGTTGTGCATCAGTGCCTTCACTGTGTGTGTTCTTGGTGGAATTAAGGTGCTCTCCCTTGTTATGAACTGTTTTGGGCATTATGACTGAAGAGTCATGATGATGCGATGTCATCCATTTAGTCTGAGTGATGTTCTTCTTATGACTTACAGTTTCATTCATGTTAGATGATATTTTCTCTGATGATTTATGATTGCTTCCACTGTGCCCGTTCTGAATGGAAGTAAGCTGCCCTCCTGTACAGCCATTTGGTTGGTGAATTACAACGGGATGGTCAGCTTCACCAGTAAGAGCATCCATCTCTTTAGTCTGAATGTAGCTATTTTTATGCCCTAAGGTTTCGTTTCTGTTAGACGACATTTCCTCAAATGGTGCTTTGCGTACATTCTTGACTGAATCAGAATGCCCTCTTGTGTCGTCAAGAATTTGTGGAATGTTCACCGGTGAGTCAGTTTCATGATTACAAGCTGTCATCTCTGCAGTTTGGTCACAGTGTGAGATGCCTTCAGCACAAGAGCTATGTTTGCACATCAGAGCAAGAAAGACACTATTCTCCCCAAGGTTCCAAGCTTCAGCTTTATCTTTACTCACCACAAGTTGTGCTTCATAGCTTGGCAAAGTGAGCTCACCAGAATTGCTTATGTCAAAATCGAATTCATTGCTGAGGTCACCTTTGTCCTCCAAGCAAGCAGAAATGCCATTTTCTGATCCAAAAATTCCTGAGATCTTGTAAGGATACGGGTTTGACTTGTTACTTATTTCCATGAATTCTCTGCCAGTCTGGCATGGCACTTGGACACGCTGCGACTCAACAATAGTCTCAGTCTGTCTCTCATCTGTCACACACACTATAAACGTTACTTTCTGCAATTTGACTTTGTAAGTAGGGTCTAAGTTATGATTCAGATGTTGACAATCTTTCACAGTTTTTGGGCCATCACCTTCGGCAGTAGTACTTGGAATGTGTGAACATTCCTTGTCAGAAGAATGTGATAACTGGTTTTGTACTCTCTTTGTAGTTTTCAACACTGTATCTTCAGTTTCTGACTCTCCTATTCCTGTGAGCTGTCCAGTTTCATTCACTGAACAGTTGGAGCCTAGAGCATCGTGGTGGTTTGGGGTCATCTCTTTAATTTTGAACATGTCCTTGTTTTTGTGGCATTTCCAAAGTAGCCTATGGCAAGAGGAGCACTTAATTTCTCCATTTTCATATGTAATATTTGACAGCTTACTATTCTTTAAAATATGTAGATTACTCCAGTACTTTTTGTGATACCTTTTCTTAATTATTTTATTCTGACTTCTAGGATGTGTGCGGCCAGGAGGACGGCACCTGTTGCAAAAAACTGAAAAATATTCCTCTAGTGTAGTCAATGCATTTGAACACACAACTGTCTGGCTTCTCTTCGGTGGTACATTTGCTGACTTTACAAGCCTTAGTTTCGACAAGTACCTTTTTGCAGGATGCTTGAATCTCCATTTTGAAACACTGCGGTGAGAAAATATGCTACTGGTATTACTTGAACGTGATGTAAAATCTGGTTGGCAACTTGCTATATTTGCATATTGTTCCAAACACTGATTATTCAATAACACTTTGTCAGGTCTAGTGCTTGTAATAAATTCTACACTTTGTTTCGTTGGTCTGTCAAATGGCACTGGCCACATGGTTGGCAACTCTAATGGTGGTGCGAACTCCCACACTGTACTCCTCGGTACACTGAGCCTCTGACCGATGCATGATATCTCATTTTCTGCACTGCTAGCCTCTTTGGAACAGTACGTGGCATCATTATACGATGTGAAACGAACTGTAGAATGGAAGCACTGTTGTTTACTAGGTAGTGCATCAGCACTTACACTGTTTTCATTGTCAGACTGAAGCACTTCCGAAGTTGAAATACTTGTGAAATGGGACAAAAAATTAGCATTGTGATCTGAGAAAAAAGGTTTCTCTTGGTTTTCGGAGTTAATAAATTTGAATTTGTTTACAAAGCTGTTTTCAAGGATTTTGGAATCTGTCACCCGGCTCCAAGGAGCACCAGAACTTTGTGCTGTACCTTCAGATACTGTCTGACTTTGCACATCTGCATCAGGATCGGTACTAGAGCTCCTACTTTCAAGTTCTCCCATGGAATGGGAGTCAAAGTTATCCAAGTATTGTGTACTGCTCTCAGAAGAGGATTGTGGACTTAGGGGCACAGATGTGTAGGCACTCGATTCATCGCCTGTAGAAGACCTATGAATATTTGTGGTCAACAGTTCAGTGTTGAAGCTCAAGCGCACTTTAGCTTTCTCAGAATCTGCAACAGAATGAGAACGCCTCCCCTTACTCTGCACTAACTGACCAATGTCTGCCGCTAAGTGGTACTTGAAGACAGCAGACCACGAAGGAGTCAAGAGTCTAGAGTCCTGCGAACGCTCCTCAGCAGGAGGTGGCAGTCGTGGCACCAGTGGCTGATTTGGAACAAGCTGTGCCGCTGTCATTGATGGAGGAAGAGGAGGGGCATCAAATTTGGGAGACACAGGTGGTAGCTGTGGGTGCGCAGTGGGCCCCAACAGCTTGGCACGAACCGCAGAGGCCCTGCTAGTGCCCCGGCGGGTGCCCGGTCCTGATGGACGACGGCAGCCACGGCCTCTGCCTCGAGCTCGTCCTCGAGGCATCGACCACCAGAGGTCGTACTCACTGGGCAACCTGCTTCTTGGCAAACACCTCGATCTTAAGGAGCACCGTCGACTGACTTCTTCTTGTGGTGTTTGAGATGGCTCCAGCTGCAGCTGTAAACACCCATTTCTCACATATGACGGTAAAGACAGAACTGCCATCTACCCGCAGACACAGGTCACTGGCCTTTGGGGTTAAATACAGCTAAGTCACATCGCTATGACCACCTCCTACATCATACCAACTTACCTCTATGTATAGCCCACGAAAATATTCATGTTGTGAGTTGGCAATGTGGCATCTGGAGAAGAGCTTATTGCACACACTTATATATGGCTAACATGTTCAATAAAACTGCACTGTATGGAGACATACGCTTATCAGACAAAATATTAGTCACCTACTTAAAGGAGCACACTGGGTGCTTTGGAACACTGTATATGGTGTAAAATTTGTGTGAGGTGGTTAAGTGGCCCCCTAACCCCACTGATATACAAATCATGATAGTGAAGCAGGCCCATATTAACTATTTCCAAACAGACACTGCAAAGGTAACTGCTTGGGATGGACATTTCAAGTTTGGTATCTTGCAAAATGCCACTGCTCACAGCAGCACATATAGCTGCACTTGAAATTCATAAATCAACATGTCGCCAATTTGGTAGCTCTTTGGAAACTAATCAGCAATGAATGGCTTCTGCTGTATATGGCATACCTGAAGAAACTTTTAGACTTTCTTGCTGAAGTCTACATGTACGTGACTATTCAGAATTCAGAATTCAGAATTAAGTGCTTGCCAGGTCAGTACAATGGCTACAGGCAGTGTTACACAGTATATTGGTATGAGGTCTCCTGGGAGTGACACATTTTTTGCCTGTTGTGCTTAGTTACTGCCTTCTGGGCCATATACGACACTACAGGCAAGCACTAAAAGACTGGCGTGGATATTACATCGTACTAAAAGCACAGTGTAGAGCAGAGTAATAGGCAGAATCCTTACATATGCCCCCAGCACCTTTAGCACAAAATGACAAGTAACACTGCACATACAGCTGAGGCCGATGATGAAGGTTTTGTTGTAGAGTGGTGAATCCGAAAATAATGATTCCAGTCTTCCTCCACGATGCCATTTCATCATGACAAAGTGAGTGGGATAATTTTGAGCAGCTAAAAAATTTATTCAGAGAAAACCAGTTGGGCCTTTCTAACAGATGTGAAGGTCAGTGGCGTAATGGGGAAATAGGAGGAGGGGGCCAACAAGGAGGGTCTATGACACTAATGACGCCACTTGGTGAGGGGCGCCAAATAATCTGCAAGGCAAACTAGATTTATTACTAGAATAAATTCTATATATTGTATTACTGTATATGTTTCTGGAGGGTAGTGGTACCAATAAAGTGTTGTGCCCCGTGCGCCGATATGGGACAGGGACGCAATAGTGCCGTGTCCTAGGTTCCAGTTTATGTTCGCTTTCTGAGTCACTACTACTCCACTAGGCCTCATTCTCCTCATCCGGTGATCTCTCCACTCACTACAGCACAAGTTAAATGGTGATCTGAAACTGCGCAAATAAAACATAATGATTATTCAATATCTGCTCGAAGATGGTCCTGACGAATGGAAAGTGTTTTGGCTTTCGATGACGTGTTTTTGATAACTGACAGGAAACAGTTCCATTAGAATGGTAATGTACACAGGTGAAACCATTGACTTTTTTATCACCATAAAATTCAAAATAGTTACACGAAAGACCTCTCCATTAAGTCAAGTATCCGTTTGGATATGGTGAGTAGTAAGTATAAGACACTACAAGTTGCAATAACACTGACATTGATGCGCTATTTTTTCATGTTCTTATTGATGTGTTTTCTTAAAAATCCAGAATGTGGAAGGTCTTGAATCAGTGTCCCAAGATATAACCTTTCAACAACATAACAACCACAAACCAAGTGGTAAGACCTGGGAAGAATATTTTATAGGAAAATTATGTACCAATATTTAGTCAAGCCTTTCAACGCTGATCCTTGACACCCAGGTTACCAAGATTTGTTGTACTGTGCCGCCTCCTGCGGAGTTACCTGAAACCCAAAGTCTAGACTTGCAAGCCTTCTAGAGTAGACAAATGGGAACTCATGATCACAAAGATATTGCAGCTTGAGTAAGAAGAAATGTTGATGATTATATTGAAGAGTTTTAAGAAGGTACTCCAAACATTTATACATCAAGAATGACATCAAGGTTCCAACTAAATAAGAAAGTTAACTACTATAAACTTGAAATTGACATTTATGCTGCATTATTCTGATTTAAAATGATCTTTTTGCATTTATTTTACTTCACATCACCCCATATTTTCACCAGTTTGAAAGGAAGGAAGATCAGGTTTCAACATTTGATGATGACGAGATCGCGAGAGAAGATCGCAAGCATGGGTTGGAAGATTAAGTAATGAATTTGGCAGTGCCCTTTCAAAAGTGTCTTCCTGGAATTTGCCTTTATCAATTACGGGAAAAATCACAGAAAACGTAAAACTGATTCACCAGGAGGGGATCTGAAACCCCATCCTCTTAGTGCAGCCTCTTGCCACTACAGCACCTTGTTTGGACCCTGCAATATGAGAAGGTGTGTATGCTCTTATGGCAAAAGCACATTACTGAGCAGAGAAGTGGAAATCAGTGTGGATGCCCACAAAACACAATACACCACTGGGGGTGCAAATGTCTTACACAGATGCATTTTGGTATAATCTTTCTCTCTGTCTCTCAGCGTGTAGTGGATCAGGTCACGGTTTGAATGAGCCACAGTTTTGTCAGATATACCTAAAACAAAAGTTCAGTAAAGTTTGCAGAATGAGGGACCCTGATGCAAAAGAACAGTCACTGCATCTGTGATAAGTACTATCGGAACTAAAACCATATTAAAGGCAAACTGGTTATCTGTAATACATACTTGTAAATCATCGAGAAATGTTACCTCCTGGGATGACTGAGATGTAGTCAATAAAGCACAGTCAGGATAATTCGAGAGCTATATGAAGGGGACGTCTTGACCCCAATTTCAAAAGTAATCATTAATTGCTGAATGTGAAGCGTACTGGCATAAGTCCACTGATGTTTTCAAGCACAGGCAGATGTCAACCAAGAGGTGTAAATCATACTGGATAATGGCCTCATGGACTGTACTTGAGGGGCTGAGTGTCAGGTGAAAAAGTAACGGATCATCTCTCTCCAACAACTGCAATGAGCGCACAATCTGCTGGCCATTGCGTAACACTCTACAAAAACCCGAGCGGAATTCTCTAAGGCCATCCATACTACTGAAAGATTATGAATACATCATCGTGAACAGTATAGATCTATAACTGATGACTGCATTTCCCTGAACATATACACAATCTTTCACGAAAACAATGTAGTACGTATGAGTGCCTGACATTTCTGACAATGTTTAGAGGACCGTAATTATGGTTTCACGAATTTATCTGGTCCCCTGCCGACCCTGCTTGGTCACAACTGTGCATGCAGATTCATCTGCACCCTGCGTCTTGCATGGAACAGCTATAATAAAGTACTGTCCGAAAAAAGCTGTACAAATATTTAGACAGAGTTTGATAAAGAGTTCAAGGTGGCACAAGATTGGCAACTTGCTTTAGGTGTTGATTAATTTAAAATTGTGTACTTCATGAGGAGGGAAAAAGTGTAATTCTCCGACTACACTATATCAACTAGTCACAGCTGGAACTGGTCAACATGTACTAATACCCGGGTGTAACAATTTGCATTTATATGATCACATTGGCTCAGTTGTTGATAAAGCAGATGGTAGACATCGGTTCACTGGTAGAATTTAGGGAAATGCAATCAGTCTACAAAGGAGATTCCCTACAAAACACTTGTGCAATCCACCCAAGAATATTGCTTGTACCAAACAGCACTAACAAGGGATATTGAATGTATATAAGGAAGTGCAGCACTAATGGTCACAGATTTGTTTGACCCATGCGAGACTGGCACAGAAATGTTGAAAAAACTGAACTGGCAGGTGTCTGAAGACAGACCCAAACTATCCCAAAAAAGCCTACTTACGAAGTTTCAAGCACCGGCTTTAAATGATATCTCTAGGAATATACTACAGCCACCTCTGAATCACTTCCAAAGGGATAAATCACTCTTCCTGTGAGCCATATATGAATGTAACGAAAAGAAGCCCGTATTAACTGTTACACTCCTTCCACCACATCCTTCACAGTGCTTTGTTGAGCAGACATGTACATGTTTCCGATTTCGGTCTACACTAATTGGTGGCCATAATAATGTGACTCCACTGTACACTGAGGTGATAAAAGTCATGGTGTACTCAGATGATTCATGTGAAAGGGTTTCCGACGTGATTATGGTGCCATGATGGTACTTAACAGACTTTTGAATGCAGAATGATACCTGGAGCTAATTTATAGGGCATTCCATTTCGGAAATCGTTATGGAATCCAATATTCTGACGTTCACAGTGTCAAGAGCGTGCTGAGAAAAAAAAATTTCAGGCATTTCAGGCATTACCTCTCACCCCGGACAATGCAGTGGCTGATGGCCTTCATTTCATGACCAAG
The DNA here is from genome assembly GCF_021461385.2 of Schistocerca piceifrons. Taxonomy (NCBI): domain Eukaryota; kingdom Metazoa; phylum Arthropoda; class Insecta; order Orthoptera; family Acrididae; genus Schistocerca; species Schistocerca piceifrons. The sequence continues at coordinate 848,643,987 of NC_060138.1, forward strand.
AGCAGCAGTGTTTGCATAGTTGTCAGTGCTAACAGACAACCAAAACTGTGTGAAATGACTGCAGAAATCAATGTGGAAAGTACGACATACGTTTATCAGTTAGGACAGTAGTGAAATTTGGCATTAACGGGCAATGGTAGCAGACGACCGACAGCGAGTGCCTTTGCTAACAGCACGACATTGCCTCCAGCGCCTCTCCTAGGCTCGCAACCGAATCAGTTGGACCCTAGAAGACTGGAACAAGTGTGGCCTGGTCAGATGAGGCCCAATTTCAGTTGCTAAGAGCTGACGGCAGAGTTCCGTTGTGGCGCAGAGCCCACGAAGCCATGGACCCAAGTTGTCAACAAGGCACTGTGCAAGTTTTTAGTCGCTCCATAATGTTAATGGTTCTCTGGTCCAATTGAACCTATCATTAGTTATGTTCAGTTTCTTGGAGATCATCTGCAGCTGTTCATGGGCTTCATGTTACCACACAATGATGGAATTTTTATGGATGACAATGCGCCATATCATCAGGTCACAATCCTTCATGACTGGTCTGAAGTATGTTCTGGACAATTCGACCGAATGATCTGGCCACCCAGATCGCCCGACATCAGGCCAATCGAACATTTATGGGACATCATCGAGAGGTAAAGTCGTATGTAAAATCCTGCACCGGAAACACTTTCGAAATTATGGGCAGCTATGGAGGCAGGATGGCTCAATATTTCTGGAGGGAACTTCTAACAAATTTTCTGTCCATGCCATGTCAAGCTGCTGCATTAAGCCGGGCAAAAGAAGGTCCGACACGATATTTAGAGGTTTCCCATGACTTTTGTCACCTCGGTATATAGGAACATATTGGTAACTTCAAACAAGAATGACGGCTGAGAGAGGAGGACAGCAAATGGTTCACAAGCGGGAAAGATGCGCACGATGTACAGGGATCTGTTTACTTAAATACACTAGTACTCCTTCTTGTTGCTTTGCCAAAGTCAGGTTAGTGAATGTTAAACTTTTCGCACTGTTTACAGTAAGTACAATGTTCATGTCAGCTGCCTGAGGATGCCAGCAGAGATTAGGGGCCGTACTAATCAACATAACCATAAGATAAGCATAGCCGAGGCGTCATTCGCGTATCCATAAGTACCTAGTAGAAACGCAGGCGGCCAAGGTTCCATTTCCAGCCCTCCCTGTATGTTGATAGTGACACATTTCCACGCCATCTTCAACTTCGTAATGTTAGTATGTGAAAACAATTCCAAAATACATTAGATGGATCTTAGCACAAGCATATCTCCAGAGAATGTATTAAAAGTAAAACTCCTAGACGTCCAAATATTCCTTGCTGTGTGTAAAAAAATGGACAAATGTTCAAAGATTTATTTTATTTGACTTAATGTATTTAATCTTTTGTGCTTCGCGTAGAAAAAAACACACTTCAAATCTGTGGTGTACGTTTTTGTTAGTACATTGCTTCATCTCCCAAAGAAGCAGCAAAACCAAAATACCTAGTTGCCCGAATACTTGTTACACATACTGCAAGGAAACTAAACAGTGTTTGTCATAGCATTTTTTAAAGAGTCAAACAAATTATGTAGAGAACAGCTTCAAGCGTCTGATTGCTTTTCAAAGGAGTTAATGTTTAAAAATTTGTCATGTATCTGAGGGGGGGGGGGGAAATGTTAAGAATAGGCAGAAGTTGAAAATACCAATCAATCAATCAATCTCTTTATTCATCTGTTAACAATATAGGTTGTATGGATGTAGTCAATTACAAAACAGTTTATTATTGTTAATTTGTTTCAAAAACTTGGATAATAAATACAAATATTTTTCATCAGTGTATATAAATAACATTACTTTTCCATATTCAGATATTCTTTAATGCTATAAAAAGTATGTGTTAGTAAAATTTGTTTATGATCTACCTTGAATTTATGAAATTCTTTAATTTTCTTTATTGTAGAAGGCAATGCACTAAAAAGTATTTTGGGCTGGTAGGTTACACTTTTTTGGTAGAGTGCTCCTTTGTGGGTGTGTCTGCAAAAATCATCCCTGTTCCTTGTTTCATGGTTTTCAACCTGATTATTAAATGTTGAAAACTCCTGGTGAGTTTTCAGAAAGCATACACATTCATAGATGTATAAGCTAAGAAGAGTCATTATTTTTAATTCTTTAAATATTTCCCTGCATGACACTCTGCAAGGAACCCCTTTAATTATTCTAATAGCCATTTTATGAAGTTTGAAAGCTTGTTTTGACGTACCTGTATTTCCCCACAATGTCACAACATATCTAAGCAAACTGTTCATGTAAACATAATAGGCACACAGCAATGATTTGGTGTTGCAACATTCCCGAAGCATTCTTAGCACATAGCAGCATTTACTTAATTTTTTACTCAAAACTTCTAGATGTTTTTCCCATCTCAAGTGTTCATCCATCCATATACTGAGGAATTTTGTGTATGGAGCTTGTGCAACAACATAGTTCCCTAACTCAGTTTTTACTCTTCTTCTAGCTTTACTTTTAATATTACTGAAATGCAACAATACTGTTTTATCCTTATTTATGATCAAAGCATTATCACTAAACCATTTTCCTGTCTCATTTATTGTCCTAGAGACACACTGTTGTAGATCATCCTCAGTGTATCCTTTTATAAAAATGCTAGTGTCGTCAGCGAACATCACCATTTCTGCAACTGTCAGATGGTTTGGCAAATCGTTTATGTACACCAAGAACAATAGAGGGCCTAACGCGGAACCCTGGGGCACACCATAGCTAGTTTTTTGGAATCTGAAAGATACTCTTTGCCTTCATGACGTATTTGTACTTTCTGTTGTCTATCAGAGAGATAAGACATTCTAGTTACATAAGCAATAAGTCATGGCTGACTAAATCAAATACTTTAGCTAAACCTAAGAATATTCCACAGCTTAATTCGTTCTTGTCTAAGGCATTTAGAATCATTTTCATGAATTAGTACACTGCCGTTTCTGTGGATCTGTTCTTTCTAAACCCATTTTGAGCATTAGTCAGTATTTTATTTTTATTCATCCAGTTTTAAGGTTCATTTTATTTTTCAGTAGTTAAAACACAACTGGTTTCGGGCTCTTACATGGCCATCATGCTGCTGTGACTCCAAGTAGAGGACGCAGTGTTTCATCAGCAAGCACAGAGCGCAGGGCTCCGAGGTGCTCAGAGTCACAGCACAAAGTTACATCTGATGATGGCCAAGTAAGAGCCCGAAACCAGTAGTGTTTTAAATACTGAAAAATAAAAAGAACCTTACAACTGAAACAGTATTTTCAACCTCTGTTACAATGCTCAGTCACGGTTGTTTCTCAGACAGGATTATTTGCATTAAGAAAAAGGTTGAAATTATGTTTAATGTTTGTCGCAATGCACTAAGTGCTCTCATTATCGAACACTGGATGAGTAAAATCTGGGTAATTTGTGCTGCGTTTTAAGCAAAAACTGGTTCTTCACGCAACTCACTGTTTATGACGACATATCTACAGAACTTGTAAGTGTAACATCATTCTGCAGGTACATTCAGTTGTTTATGTAGATAAGAGTCTGCAAATTGTGTTTCGAATAGAATTAGTGCTAAGGAAGTAATCAATTAAAACGTCAAGCACGATTCTGAAATTTTGAACAGTGGAAGTGTAGAAAGCGAGAAACTCTTTTCCTTTCATCATTTTATGGTGGGTTCCTGCGAGAAAATTTTTTGGGAATGTCCGAGATTATACGTAAAGCACTCTCACTCTCAAAATCCGCAAATGGACCAATATAGTCTGACTAGTTTGCTCGCAGTGAGTCAAGCGTAAAAGACAACAACGAATTTCTGAAATTTGCATTTCTTAAATCTTTTTATGTGGGCATAAAGTAAACCCTCTCCCCACCCCCGTTGGCAATACACGTTACTGAAATTGCACTGATAATGCTAAGAGAGTGCTAAAAGATGCTTCCAGATTCCAGACCTTACTTACGCATCAGAATATCTTTAAAATGTGTGTTGTTGATGTTAAGTCATCGACAAATAATGAATATTGATGATTTTTGCATAAAGTAATAAAGTAACTCTCTCCCCCTCCCCCTCGTAATGTGCGTTGGTATTGCTAGGGTTAATGAGTAGCCTAGATTACGAAAGGATTTTTAATTCTTAAATTGGGTCAATAATTATCTGAAATATTGAAAATCAAATTTTTGTAGGCAGGCATCCAGCAACGCGGACCGTGCCCCGGGTTAGGAATATCGTAATACACCAGTCAACCTGTGGTTCTGTAATACACCAGTCAACCTGTGGTTCTTAAAAGAATCGAACTACCACGATTATAACAGCTTTGGATTGGTTGATTGGTTGGTTTGGGATATAAAGGGACCAAACTACAGGGTCATCAGTCTCTTTATCCTGATGCAAACAAGGTTCAAGGTAAAACAACACCCAAATTTAATTTGTGGATTTAAAAAGGGTAAAAGGAATGGGGAACCACACCGAAAGAGAAAACGAAAGAAAGGAACAAAAAAGGGGGAAAACGGAAACCACAAGGAAAAGTAGAGGAAAATATTAAAACCATAGAGCAGGTGGTCTGAGCTGGCTGATCACAAGAATAAAAGAGAATGAACCAGTCACTCTGAGACACACGAAAATGTCCAGCAAAAAGACAAGATAAACACACATAGGGAAAAGACGAACAACAAAGCAAACTAAATGCACAGAAATGATGACAGAGAGTGAAATCGGAGGGAGGGTGGAGGCCTCAGAGAGAAGGTCAGACGCCCACCTTTAGTTGGTACGATAAAACCCCCGCCTCAAGAATAAAACGTAAAACTAAATCTGCTGTTGAGGCATTGCCGCCCAACGCCATACGCAGGGAGCTGCGAAGGTTAAAAGTCTGCTGCAAAGTGGCTAAAATTGGGCGGTCCAACAAGATGTGGGCGATAGTCATAGGAGAGCCACAGCGACACCGTAGTCGGTCCTTGCGAAGGAGGAGGTGAGCATGTGTTAGCCACGTATGGTCGATGCAGAGCCGGCAAAGGACAACAGATTCCCTTTTAGTGCCTCGCATAGAGAACTGCCACACATTTGTTGTATCCTTGGTAACACCGAGTTTATTTGGTGTTCTGAGGGTGCACCATTCAGTATCCCAGATCGTGAAAACTTTGTGGCGGAAGACCGATCTCAAGTCAGTCTCCAGCAGTCCAATCTGCAGAGTTGGTTTACTGGTAGCCTGTCTGGCCAGGTGGTCAGTAAATGCATTGCCCAGTATCCTGACATGTCCTGGGGTCCGGATGAAGGTCACTGAACGTCCACTGTTCTTGAGGGCATAAAGAGACTCATGGGTGGTCATTACTAAAGGATGACGAGGGAAGCACTGGCCGAAAGCTTGTAGGCTGCTTAAGGAGTCACTACAGTTGACGAAGGACTCACCGGTGCAGGAGCGGATATGTTCAAGGGCGCGATGAATGGCTTCCAACTCTGTAGTGAAAACACTGCAGCCATCCGGCAAGGAGCGCTGTTCAGTATGTCCAACGTGAGTGTAAGCGAAGCCAACAAGACTGTCGACCATTGATCCATCGGTGTAGACTATTTCTGAGCCCTGGAAATCGCTGAGAAGAGAGAGACATTCTCAGCAGAGGACCTCAGGTGGAACGGAGCCTTTTGGGCCTTGTGATAGGTCCAGGCGAAGCCGTGGCCGAGGAATGGACCATGGGGATGTACAGAAGTGGATCTGCAGGAAAGGTAGTCAGGGGAAAACGTCAAAATCATTAAGAAGCGACCGGAGACGGACAGCGAGGGGATTCCCAGTGCTGGACCGCCGTTGTGGGAGATGGATCGCCGTGTTACGAAAAAGGAGATGGTATGCCAGGGGCGAACTGTGAACGTGGGCGGTATAATTTGCGAGCAATAGTTGCCGCTGGAGCCGCAATGAAGGAATGCCAGCTCCCACAAGGAAGCTGTGCACAGGGCTCATTTGGAAGGCCCCCGTCACGAGGCGAACTCCACAGTGGTGGATAGGGTCCAGCAGACACAGTGCGCAGGGCGATGCTGAACCATACACCACGCTTCCATAGTCAATACGGGATTGTATGTGGGCTTTGTACAGCTGCAGCAGTGCAAAACGACCAGCACCCCAGTCAGTCTGGCTCAGGCATCGAATAATATTAAGGTGCCGCCAGCACTTGTACTTAAGCTGATGAAGATGGGGAAGCCAAGTTAAGTGGGCGTCGAATACCAGCCCCAAAAAGCGGCAAGTCTCCACTACATCTAGTAGTTGGTCATCGGGGTAAAGTTCTGGATAGGGATTTGCAGTACGACGATGACGGAAGTGCATGACGCAAGTTTTGGCGGCCGAAAACTGAAAGCCATGAGTGAGGGCCGACGACTGTGCCTTCCGTATAGCTCCCTACAGCCAGCGTTCAGCCATAACAATAGAAGAGTGAAGGAAATATAAAAATCGTCAGCATATAGGAGGGGAGCGACTGACGATCCTACTGCTAATGCGAAACCATTGGCGGCAATTAAAAAGAGTGGGGCACTCAGGACAGAACCCTGTGGGTCCCCATTCTCTTGTATATGGGGTGCACTGTGGGATGCACCAACGCGAACTCTGAAAGTGCAGAGCGACAAAACGTTCTGTATAAAGATCAGGAGCAGGTCCCAGAGACCCTATTCATGCAGAGTAGCGAGGATGTGGTGTCGTCAAGGGGTATCATTGGCCTTCGTCAGGTCGAGAAAGACGGCAATAAGGTGTTGTCGCCAGGAAAAGGGCAATCGAATGGCAGATTCCAGGTGCACCAACTTGTCGATGGCTGAGCGTCCTTGGCGAAAACTGCCCCGGGATGAAGACAGAAGGCCCTGAGACTCAAGAAGCGAACACAACCGCCGGCTCACCATACGTTCGAATAGCTTGCACAGAACGTTAGTTAGGCTGATAGAACGATAGCTATCAACATTTAGTGGGTTCTCAGCAGGCTTTAGCACTGAGACGATGATACTTTCCCACCACTGTGATGGGAATTCGCCATCGCTACAGATGCAGTTGAAGACGGCAAGGAGGTGGCACTGGGAATACGCTGACAAACGTTTCAGCATTTGCGAATGGATGCAGTATGGGCCATGGGATGTGTCAGGGCAGTCGGCAAGAGCACTGAGAAACTTCCACGCACTGAATGGAGCATTATATGGTTCAGGGTGGCATGGAGCAAAAGAGAGGTGTTGTCTCTCCACCCTCTGTTTGCGGAGACGAAAGGTGGGGTGATAATTCTCAGACTCAGAGATGTGAGCATAGTGCTCAGCAAGACGCTCTGCGTTTATGTCTGTATCAGCAGATACAGCTCCATTTGTGGAAATTCCAGGGACACCTACAGATGTCTGATAGCCGTAAAGTTGGTGGAGCTTTGTCCAAACCTGGGAAGGGGAGGTTCGTGTTCCAATGGTGGAGACATAGCATTCCCAACACTCCTGCTTCCTTCGTCTGATGAGTAAGCGTACCTGGGCATGGAGCTGTTTGAAGGCAATGATATTCCACAGGGACAGGTGACGCTTATGGTGTTTAGAGAGCCCACCTAAGCGATTTTTGGCGACCACCAAGGCACTGATTTCCCCCAGTAGCAACTGCAGGAACAAGGGATTGCAGATTCGGCTGCAACAATAATGGTATTAATAATGGTGTGAATCACATCATCAATGGTGGCATGCAACGGAGATTCAACGGTGGTAGCGGATAAGAAAGTATCCCAGTCAGCCTTGGGAAGAGTCCACCTGGGCAAGCGATGAGATGAGGGATGCAATGGTAGGGACAGGAACAGTGGAAAGTGTTCACTACCACACAAGTCGTCATGTGCTCTCCAGTGGATAAATGGGAAAAGCCCAGGACTGCAAACCGAGAGATCAGTGACTGAATACGTGCCATTGGCACATTGAAATGTGTGGGGGCACTTGTATTCAGGAGGCAAAGGTCGAGTTGAGTTAGCAGGTCTTCAACATCTTTGCCACAGCCAGTGATCTTGGTTCCTCCCCAAAAAGGGTTATCGGCATTAAAATCACCCAGAATGAGAAAATGTTGGGGGGGGGGGGGGGGGTTTCCAAATAAGTGCAGCAAATACATGGGGCGGTGTGTCACCACCTGGAGGGAGGTAGATATTACATATGGTAATTTTCTGCGACAACCATAGCTTATAAAAGTATTTGAAGGGGCACAGGTTCACAACAGGCAGAGGTAAGGACAAAAATGCAAACTCCACCTGACAGTCTGTCACAGGCAGGACGGTTTTTGTATTACCCCCAATAGCCATGAAGTGCGGGGGTCAAACCAGGTTTCCGGAAGGACAATGCAAAAAGCAGGTGTAACGCTTAAAAGTTGATGAAACTCAAACAGGTGGGAGAAAAAACCGTTGCAGTCCCACTGGAAGATGACGCTATCTGGAATCAGAGAAGACATTTAGTGACCAAGAAGGCAGGTTATGTCGTAGCATCACCTGCCACCACTGGTTGAGTATTTGTATCCGTCGCTATTGTGGATGAGGTGGCGATGAGAGCCAGGTCCTTGGGGGATGCTAAAATCTCCATCTCGTCCTCAAGTGCAGGACTGGTGGGGAGTGGTGGTGTCAGGGCCACTGAGGGTCCTGTTTCTTAGTAGAATTCTTCATTTGCTTGCTCTCCCGGTTCTCTGTAGGGGCTTGCTGGGAGGGCATCTCTGAAGTAGCTTCAGGAACGGTGGAAAATCGTGAAGCCCTTCGGCCAGCAGCTTGTGGCTCCTTCAGCCACTGGTAAGTGTTCACTGTGGCATTAATAGAGACCATGAGATGGAGGGTCTCAAGGAGCCAGAGGAGGCTGGGAAGAGGGGACCGATGTCCCAGGCTTTTGGGGGGGTTGGTATTGCTCCTGAAGTAGGTGCTTTGAGAGCAGCAGAAGAAGATATGCCCCCTACCACCAAGGGGCTGGATGTATTAGGGTGGCCCAGAGAGCCCACTGTATGCGGCAGGGAGTGTGGAAGTACTGGCACATGAGAGGGTGATGTTGACAGTCCTGCAGCATATGTGGATGTCAACCAAATGGGGTGCAATCATTCAAATTTATGTTTAGCCTCTTGGTAAGTCAGCTGGTTCAGGATATTGTACTCCATAATTTTCCGCTCCTTTTGGAGTACTGTGCAGTCTGGCGAGCAGGAGAAGTCGTACTCTCCACAGCTGACACAACTGGGAGGTGGCGCACATGGGGTATTTGGATACAGTGTACGTCCGCAGTCTCTACATGTGGTGTTGGAATTGCAGCGGGAAGACAAGTGTCCGAATTTCCAGCACTTAAAGCACCACATAGGGGGTGGGACGTAAGGTTCGACGTCACAGCGGTAAACCATCACCTTGACGTTTTCAGGTAGTGACTCACCCTCAAAGGCCAAGATGAAGGCACCGATAGCAACCCTATTGCCTTTGGATGCCCTGTAGACACGCCAGATGAAATGAACATCCCACTGTTCTAAATTGGCGCGGAGCTCGTCGCCAGAAAAAATGAAAAATAATCCCCTGGACCATGTTGAGGCTTTTATGGGGGTGACGGAAATGGGAATATCACCCAGGTGGTCACAGGCGATTAACACACAGGACCGGGCAGGGGATGCTGTCTGTATGATGACTGCCCCACTTTTCATTTTTGACAGCGCAGCCACTTCCCCAAACTTATACTCGAGATATTCAACAAAAATTGAGGCTTCATAACTAGGAAGGAGTCTCCATCCGTTCTGCTGCAGACTAAATACCTTGGCGAATATGGCTCTCTGTTGTTCATGGATCTACGTTCGTCCAATGAAGTGACTAGGGAGGAGAATGATTTGGGGTCATACCTCTCAGCATTAAAGTCAACTTTTCCTTTTTTAGAGACTGCTGGGGCCATTCCGTCCCCTGCAAAAGGTAACTTGGTCCGCTTCATTGCGGGTCATCTGCCCTGATGCCACCCACTCCGATCAGGGGCTGTCCCCATGGGTGCCACCCAGCCACAGCAAAGGCCATCTGGCACGATGGCTGTTGCTGGGAGTCCCGATGCCCCAAGAAGATGAGCATCTACTCCTTGGAATACGGGGGGAGTTCACAGCTCAGGCATCAGCAGTGCAATCCCTGTGTTGTCAGGGGGCTACCACCAAGTGGGTGAATGGCAGCTCCACCACAATGGACTGACTACCGTGCTGGATGTCGGGTGCCAAGAAATCCAATATTGTCATGGGGACGCAAGAGGACGGGAGACAGTGGAAGAAGATGACGTACCCCAGAAGATGCCCTCCGCCCAAATAGTTGAATTGCAGGTGGAGATGCAAAGCCACGACAAGAAGAGGTGCAGGAGATTTCCCAAATGGCCCGCACTTCTGTAGAATTTGGAAAGCAGAAGGTCAAATCATAAAATGAAGCTGAACTTGTAGGGCCAAAAGGTGAAAGACTCCTTTTAGTCGCCTATTATGACAGGCAGGTATATATCTCGGCCCCCCCCCCTCGGGAGGGGGGGAGCTTTAGATTTATGATTATCTTACAAATGAATTAACGTATTAAATATCACATTAAGCATGCACGCGAGAAAAACTCTGGAAAGGATTTGTTGAAAGTCGCTTGGAGGGCTATCTTATTACAACTCTGGCTCCGTGTTAAGCAAAAGCTAGTTTCTCGCGCATCTCAGTGTTCACGTAATCTTACAGTAGCGTCAATAAGTATTTCGACAAACACATTTTCGCCACTGGGGTGTGTGCGTAGTGTGCTTCCTTGCCTAACCAGCCCGTCTTGACTCACTGTGAAGCAGTGCGCATCTTTATAAACACTAGGATCAGGATTCAGAGCGGTGGCGTAAGTACAACACTGACAATTTTGTTTGTGGTCGGTCCAAAAGTACAGGGTGTATCAAAAAGAATCATCCGATTTGGCACTTCTGTATTTCTGAAAATAATAAACATATACAATAAATTTAGTTTTTTGATGAACGAGAAATTCAAAAAGTTTTTTTTTCATACCTTTTCAAGGGTGTTCAATATGTCCCTCTTGAGATGCATGGCATATGTCAATGCGATATTCAAATTGGTCCCACACTGCAGCGAGCATGTCTTGAGTTGCAGCTTCCACAGCTACAGCTATGCGTTGTCTCAATTCATTCATTGTTGTTGGTAACGGAAGTACATAAACGGAGTCTTCTACAAATCCCCACGAGAAATAATCACATACAGTCATGTCCAGTGACCTTGAGGGCCAGTAATGTAAGGCTGAATCATTTGGTCCAGTGCGACCGATTCATCGTTCAGTAACCTTTGATTCAAAAATTCCTGCACTTCCAGATGCCTGTGCTACCTATCGGGAACCATGTAAAATTTAAGAGTTTGTTCTTTCCGGTTTGTTCTTTCCAACAGTATGTTGTACACGCACATACACTACATGATCAAAAGTATCCGGACATCCCCAAAAACATATGTTTTTCGTATTAGGTTCATTGTGGTGCCACCTACTGCCAGGTATTCCATGTCAGCGATCTCAGTATTCATTAGACATCGTGAGAGAGCAGAATGGGGCGCTCCGCGAAACTCACGGTGGTACGCGGAAGTCCGGTGAACTTCATCTACCACCCTGTGTAGTGCCAACAGTAAAATTCGGAGGCAGTGGTGTTATGATGTGGTCGTGTGTTTCAAGGAGGGGGCTTGCACCCCTTGTTGTTTTGCGTGGCACTATCACAGCACATGTCTACATTGATGTTTTAAGCACCTTCTTGCTTCCCACTGTTGAAGAGCAATTCGGGGATAGAGATTGCATCTTTCAACACAACTGAGCACCTGTTCATAATGCACGGCCTGTGGCGGAGTGGTTACACGATAATAACATCCCTGTAATGGACTGGCCTGCAGAGAGTCCTAACCTGAATCCTATAGAACATCTTTGGGATGTTTTGGAACGCCGACTTGTGCCATGCCTCACCGAGCGACATCGATACCTCACCTCAGTGCAGCACTCCGTGAAGAATGGGCTGCCATTCCCCAAGAAATCTTCCAGCACCTGATTGAACGTATGCCTGCGAGAGTGGAAACTGTAATCAAGGCTAAGGGTGGGCCAACACCATATTGAATTCCAGCATTACCGATGGAGGGCACCACGAACTTGTAAGTCATTTTCAGCCAGGTGTCCGGATACTTTTGATAACATAGTGTATCTCAGATAACATGATCGTTATGATAGTTTTAAATCGGATGATTCTTTCTGATACACCTTGTATTTTGACAATGTGTTTTCTTGTCGGAAAACAATTGCCTACGCGAGTATTATGTCGAATACCTTTGGTTTACATTCGCTTTTGTTTTGCTTTTAGGTAGTTCGCAACATGCAGAAGGTAAAAGAGTATTCAGCAATATAAAAAATGCGGTAGCCGATGCCCTACAGCGAGGAAAGATCCAGGCAGATGTTGCTCAGGATTTTTGTCTGTCCAGACAAATTTTGAGTGTTTGGAATACGAAGAACGATTTACAGCGACCACAGATATAGACAAAAAGAACGGGAAGGCCCAGCAAAGTTACACTCCGAACTAAGAATTTCGTCACGAGGATGTCAAAGGGCGACCTACAGAAGACTGCTGTTGAGATAAACAGAGAGCCACGTGAATTTCACAACGTGGAAATATCGAACAGTACCGTAAAACGGATCCGCGGAGAGTCTAATCTTCACGGTCGGTGCCCAAGCAAAAAACCGTTAATATCAGCAAAGAATAGGAAAACCCGACGAAGCTTGCCAGGGTGCACGAGGACTGGACGCCTCGAAATTGGGCGCGTGTGCTCTGGACCGATGAAAGTTGAGTTTAATATGTTTTCTTCCGATGGGAATCGATATGTTCTAAGACCGGCCAATGCAAGAAACGATGTCCGGTACCAAGTACCCACTGTTAAGCATGGGGTTGGGAACGTCGTGGTGTGCAGATGGTTCTCCATTTCAGGTGGCAGCCCTCTGGTGCCTGCCGAAAGCATTATGGTTCGTTTCAAATATTGTGAAATCTTGAGCCCGCAAATGTTGCCCCATGCCAAAATAAAATGGGAATTTCAGCGCGAATGATCCTAAGCACACCTCCGGTCATGTCACAGACTTTTTGTGAAGGAGGCGAGTAAGGACGCTTAAGTGGCCTAGCCAAAGCCAACCTTATCCCAATTCCCATGGAACACCTGTGGGGCGAACTCGATCGATGGCTAAGGCGACGAAAATTCTCTAGCCGAGACCAATTATTGTAGCCTTTTGTTAAAGAATGGCAAAAAGTCCCCCTCCACCTTTTGGCTGCTCTCGTTGACTCCATTCCATAACGCTTTGCGGCTGTAACTAAGTCGAAAGGTTACACAACCAAGTACTAATGGCTATGTGCATCGATTCGAGTTCCATAAGTCTTTTAAACTGTAACGTGACTTTCGTCAAACTATAAAAACTATAGTAACTTTCTAAAACTATCTGTGAATTGCCAGTTATGGGACAAAAAGTTCCTTGTTATATGATATTAGCGCAATTATCGCTGTTAATCAAGTGACATAACAATTATAAAGAGTTTCCTTTGAATAATTTGCTTTTCTGTTGAAAATGTGTTTGTCAAAATACGTGTTGTCGCTAATGTATCTCCTGAAACATGTGTCTTACAACGAAATAATTTTCCATCGACATTCAGCGCTACATGTTTCGCTCAACAGAAAATTTTCTGTGCTACAGTTTGGAAAGATTGAGTCCGTGACTTCGTTACTCCGTGCTTTTCGTCGGCATTCGACTTGGTCCGTCGGCACAGAAAACCATCTGAAAAGGCCGGACGCTTGAGCAAAGGTAGCAGTCCAGGTCGACCTCGCACTTCTGATGACAGGGAAAACGTTTGAGCGAAATCGACGAAGCCTACTCGCAACACAAGCACAGACCCGGCAATACCCCATTCGTTCGTCTGGCGAGTGTTACCAGGCGTCGTTTGGTCTATAAACCATACAGACTACGATTAGTGCAAGCCCCTCGGGTCGGTGATGAAAGGAAACGGGTTGACTTCAGCAATGCTCTGCTACATTTTTACCACGGTTAATTTTCAATGATGAAGTTACACTTCATGTCAGCGACAAAGTAAAGCGACATAACATGCGCATATGGGGACTCCAGAACCCTCATGACATTGCTGGCAAAACGTACGTTAGTTTCTCAATTACACTCTGCCTCAACGGTGGATACGGCGCCCGGGTACCCTGCATTCTTGGCCTCCAAGATCGCCAGACATGACTCCATGCGATTTTTATCTTGTAGGGACTTGTCAAGGAAAGTATGTTCATCTCGCCCTTAGCTCGTGACGTACAAGATATGGAGAACAGAATTACAGCCGCCATAACTTCTATAAAAGCAGAGACATAGTCTAAGGCTTATGACGAATTTAGCTATCGTCTAGGATCTAGATGTTGTCTGTGTTGCTGATGGTGGACAAATACAGCATTTGCAATACTATAGCCAAAATTTTAAGATTTTGTGAGTATATTGCAATTTATCCCATGTTTGTAGTTTGCTTTTATCAATAAATATGCAGCTTTAACTCCTGTCATTCTATTTGGAACACCCTGTATTGTACTGTATGTGTTGTATCGTCGTTAAAATGCAGTAATAGATATTTGTACCTCAGTTACAAACAGCTTACTGCGCCTTTTCGGAACAGCAAACTAAAAGTCTAGACTGACTCGTTGGCGTGACAATAAATTCAGGTTCAAGTCACTAAACCAATTACAAAAATTACCATTAAAAAAACACATACTTACATCCATTTGGATCCTATCTGCCTAATTCGACAGCCATTTCTGGCTTCGAGGCCGCACAGACCGAACACAGTTCAGAAATTGGACGACAACTTCATCATGTATGTGTGCTTAAAGATCGCAAAACTTCCCCAAACTGGGCATAACTTGTTATATCAGTCCTCTGCGAGTCGGTAATTTATCGCACAGTCTTGTAGGCGCACTGACTGCGTTAATGGCGGGAGGCAGCGTTCGAGGGATGGAAAGTTCCAAGGAAATAGCAATTCATATTCTGGAGAAGGATCCATTACTTGTCGATAGTTTTGTGAGACAGAATTCCGGGAATATGTGCTAAACACACGATAAGCCAGTAAGCAAGGGCAGGAAATGCATCGGTTATTTTCTGAAGAAATATCCTTTATCTGTCAATGGTTTTATTCATCGTAATGCCGAATAACATACTTAACATATCGCTAAGGGCCCTTCCTACTTACGGCTGATGTTTAGACACTGTGCAAAAACGGTCAATAGGATTAAGTTTTGTCCAAGTCGCAATGCGTATTTGATGGCCTATATTCGGTTTAACAGCAGCAAATAGAAAGAATTGGTTAAAAAAACTTTTTTGCCATAAAACTTTGGTTGTTAAGTGTCCCCGTATACGAGAAGCCAATTTACGCTTTTCAGCTTAACACAGGACGTTACTGGAGCACCACGGTGACGTAGTCGCGACCCCAGACGGAACAAAAATTTTATTTCGTATCACCCTAAGTACGCAGTATGGGTATGTCTAAAAGAATCAGTACTGAGAAACTTTCGGAAGCCATAACGTGCACTAATACTTCCCGTGCCTGTCTTCAGGCTGACAGACTGCATGTCTGTTTTGCCGAAATAATCAGGTTATAGGTACGTCTTCTGTTGATAATCACAATTATGGTTTGCTTAACGTCTACATTAACTAATAAAAAACTGTTACGCAGCGGCGAACGATTTTCCTAATGTTAAAGATGAAACAACTGTTTTAGTCAGAAGCTTACAACAAAATGAGACTACTCCTGTTATATTCGATGTTTTATAAACATCCATTTTTCGTGGTGGTCAAGCTTCACGGACTACGCCCTACGCTTAACAGGGTGCAAAACCAATAGCTAATTTTGGGACCCCATTCTTCCATCCTCGTTAGCTGTTTGATTACTTTGGTTTCATATTAACCTATTTTCGTCTTTAAATCCAAATACTTTAGACTAGGCTTGTCGCTGACTGTAATAGCAATTGAAACAGAAAATTACTTAATCCAGTCACTTCTATATTTTCCACGGCGCGTTTCGGTATCTCAATCATCGAGTGGATTTATATCAGTGAAGATATTTTGCGTGTACGATTTTCTGCGTAATGTATAGAACGGTCATTAGCTGGCACAAACGCTGCTTTCTAAATTTTATAAAAAAGTTCGCGTGATGACGTAAATGCGATTGGAAAAGCAGCTTGTACAAATAGCTGCAAGAGACATTAGTCACATGTATCCAAAAAAGTCGTACCCGTAGAACGTCCACGCCTTCGTAACTGTACTAAACTCATGTGATGTTTGTAAGACCGCGGTTTCAGATAATCAGTGCCCACTGCAATTTAGAAAATAATACCGAAGTTATTTCAGTGGAGCTGAGTAACTATTTGGTTACCTCTGTATGAAGCCCCCTTCTGCTGCCTTTTCCTTTACACCACCTAGGAACTTCCACAATAGCAAGACGTCTATAGTGATCGGTGACGTTAACAGCCATAGTCACATGTGAGGATATTCTGAAGATAATGAAAATGGGGAGGCTGTCCTCTCCCGGTCTCAATCCTGCCAGTTGTCTCTTGTACATGACAGCAAGCTAGCCCCTTCCTTCAATAGTGGCAGATGGCAGCGTGGATTCAACCCTAACATCCTCTTTGTGACTGAAAACATCGCACAGATATGCTCCAAATCAGTGTGCTCGCCCGTACCAAAAACGCAATACAGGTCACTGCTGTGTCAAGTTCTCCCATCCATAAGGCCACAGGAGGTTAGTTACAAACGGAAGTATAAACTCAGGAAAGCTGATAGGACGAACTTTTCTAACATGCTGGACAAGGAGATTAGTTCTGTGCCACCCACATCTGAAGAGTATGACAGCTTTGTTCAAACTGTAAAACACTGCTCCCAATTCCGAGACGGTGTAGGCCAAAGTATCTGCAGGGCGTGACACATGAAACAGCTGCTCTGCTGAACGAATATTACCGGCTACATGAAGACAAATCTTATAGCGAGGAAACATATCTCGCTCGATCTCTTCTCGATCTCTGAGGCGAAGAGAGAACAGTGGTTTAAACTGATGACAGAATGTGAGATGAATAGAGACAGCCAAAAATTCTGGAGACTGTTACGACGCCTCAACAACGATTTCTCCCAATCACATTCACATCCAAATGTGAAGGCAGACCAGATTGCATACCAGCTCTTGAAAAATGGTAAACCTGACCGCACGAGTAAAATCGGGAGAAGAACCCTGGAAAGGGACCCCGAGCAAGAGGACAACTTTCTGTGTTGACTTTTCAGTCTGAACGACCTCGACTCGGCTCTAAACAAGTGCAAAGTCGGAAAAGCAGCAGGGGTAGATGATACAAGAACTGAACAGATCAGAACTTTGGTCCAGGCGCAAAGTGCTGGCTACTCGAACTAATGAATAATTGTATCAAGAGCTGTGAGATACCTAAATCCTGGAGGAAAGCAAAAATTATAGCTATACATAAGCCAGGAAAAGATCGAAATGGTTCAAATGGCACTGAGCACTATGGGACTTAACATCTGAGGGCATCAGTCCCCTAGAACTTAGAACTACTTAAACCTAACTAACCTAAGGAAATCACACACATCCATGCCCGAGGCAGGATTCGAACATGCGAGCCGGCCGGTGCAGCCGAGCGGTTCTAGGCGCTCCAGTCTGGAACCGCGCGACCGCTACGGTCGCAGGTTCGAATCCTGCCTCGGGCATGGATGTGTGTGATGTCCTTAGGTTAGTTAGGTTTAAGTAGTTCTACGTTCTAGGGGACTGATGACCTCAGATGTTAAGTCCCATAGTGCTCAGAATCAGCCTGAACCTGCGACTGTACTGGTTGCGTGGTTCCAGACTGAAGCGCCTAGAACCGCTCGGCCACTCCGGTCGGCCAGGAAAAGATTGGCATGATTCCAAAAGCCATAGGCCTATCTCCCTTCTATGCCACCTGTATAAAGTGTTGGAAAGGCTGATCTTCCAGAAAAGAGTAACAGATATGATAGACCCATCACTGATACCCCAACAAACAGGATTCAGACAAGGGAAGATCTGCACAGCACAGGTGTTGAAGCTGACACAGCATAAGGAGGACGGCTTCGAAAGGTGGCCGATCACAGGAGCTGTGTTTATAGATCTCTCAGCAGCCTACGACACTGTCAACCATAGACTCTAGTTGCTGAATTTATACAACCTCACCAAGGATTACCAACTAACCTGTTTGAGTAGAAATCTACTGCAGAATCGAAGATATTATGTGGAATGTCAAGGACAAAGAAGGAGATGGAGGCAGCAGAAAAACGGGTTGCCACAGGGCAGTGTGCTGGCCCAGAAGGAACACAAAGCTTCATATTTGCGGATGACAGTATCATCACAGATCTAGGATACGAGGTGCATTCAAGTTCTAAGGCCTCCGATTTTTTTTCTAATTAACTACTCACCCAAAATCGATGAAACTGGCGTTACTTCTCGACGTAATCGCCCTGCAGACGTATACATTTTTCACAACGCTGACGCCATGATTCCATGGCAGCGGCGAAGGCTTCTTTAGGAGTCTGTTTTGACCACTGGAAAATCGCTGAGGCAATAGCAGCACGGCTGGTGAATGTGCGGCCACAGAGAGTGTCTTTCATTGTTGGAAAAAGCCAAAAGTCACTAGGAGCCAGATCAGGTGAGTAGGGAGCATGAGGAATCACTTCAAAGTTATTATCACGAAGAAACTGTTGCGTAACGTTAGCTCGATGTGCGGATGCGTTGTCTTGGTGAAACAGCACACGCGCAGCACTTCCCGGACGTTTTTGTTGCAGTGCAGGAAGGAATTTGTTCAAAACATTTTCGTAGGGTGCACCTGTTACCGTAGTGCCCCTTGGAACGCAATGGGTAAGGGTTACGCCCTCTCTGTCCCAGAACATGGACACCATCATTTTTTCAGCACTGGCGGTTACCCGAAATTTTTTTGGTGGCAGTGAATCTGTGTGCTTCCATTGAGCTGACTGGCGCTTTGTTTCTGGATTGAAAAATGGCACCCACGTCTCATCCATTGTCACAACCGACGAAAAGAAAGTCCCATTCATGCTGTCATTGCGCGTCAACATTGCTTGGCAACATGCCACATGGGCAGCCATGTGATCGTCCGTCAGCATTCATGGCACCCACCTGGATGACACTTTTCGCATTTTCAGGTCGTCATGCAGGATTGTGTGCACAGAACCCACAGAAATACCAACTCTGGAGGCGATCTGTTCAACAGTCATTCGGCGATCCCCCAAAACAGTTCTCTCCACTTTCTCGATCATGTCGTCAGACCGGCTTGTGCGAGCCCGAGGTTGTTTCTGTTTGTTGTCACATGATGTTCTGCCTTAATTAAACTGTCGCACCCACGAACGCACTTTCGACACATCCATAACTCCATCACCACATGTCTCCTTCAACTGTCGATGAATTTCAATTGGTTTCACACCACACAAATTCAGAAAACGAATGATTGCACGCTGTTCAAGTAAGGAAAACGTCGCCATTTTAAGTATTTAAAACAGTTCTCATTCTCGCCGCTGGCGGTAAAATTCCATCTGCCGTAAGGTGCTGCCATCTCTGGGACGTATTGACAATGAACGCAGCCTCATTTTAAAACAATGCGCATGTTTCTATCTCTTTCCAGTCCGGAGAAAAAAAATCGGAGGCCTTAGAGCTTGAATGCACCTCGTATAGCTTTGAGAGAGTGGAGCAGAAGCTCACTGATGCTTTGAAAAAATTGTGTGTCTATTACAGGGACAATCAGCTGAAACCAAATCCACGTAAAACCCAGATCTGCGCTTTCCATCTTAGAAACAAGCATGTTAGCAGAACCTTACAGATAGATTGGGAAGGAACATCTCTAGAACACTGCAAGACACCAAAATACTTTGGGGCCACTCTGGAGGAGCACTGCTTAAAACAAAGCAAAGAGTGGCTGCCAGGAACAATGTTGTCAGGAAGCTGACGGGAACAAAATAGGGAGCACGGCCAAATACAGTGCGGACATCCGCATTAGCTCTGTGCTACTCTGCAGTTGAGTACGCTTGCCTAGTATGGTGCAGATCCACACATACCAAGATAGTTGATGTTGCTCAGAACGAGACACGCCGTATCATCACGGTTTGTCTGAGAGCCACACCCACGGAAAAACTGCACTACTTATCCGGTGCGGCTCCTCTGGACATCCGACGGGACACAACAGCACAAAATGAAATGAAAAAGGCATTAACATCTAAAGCTCATCCACTACATTGCCATCAACCGGCACAGCAAAGACTTCCGCCTATAAAGAGCTTTCTTCGCAGCACAGAAGCACTCGCTGTCCACACCAACACTGGCAGAAGAGATGGCAGGCAAGATGCTAGCATCTGGAGGAGTGGCTGATTCCATAAAAAAGCTCTTCCTCCAGGCTACACAGACAAATAGTACAGATGGAAATCACTTAATCGCCTGCGTTCCTGTGTCACAAGATCGAAGAGCAACCTGCAGAAGTGGGGTTTCTAGGTGGACTCTCTCAAGTGTGACTGTGGAGCTGCGATGCAGACATCATCACATCTGTTACAATGCTCGTTACCTCCAACTGTGTGCACTATGGAAGATCTTGTAAATGCTGCACAAAGTATACTGGACGTTGCTAATTTTTGCGCATCCATTGTATAGTTAGTTAAATTAGCCAATGTTTTCAAATATACCTATGTGTATATACAACTATTTTATTCTTTTACTGTTTTAATTTATAAACCATAATGTATGTAGTAATGTATGCAATAATGTTTTAGTTTGCTTCTGACACGAAATAAAAAAAAATCTGCGACGTCGTGGACGATAAGATTCTAATATGTCCAGGAAACAACAGCTCTTATTATTTCTATCGGATTGTTACGCAGACAATGGCGACAGGTATGTGGGAAAGAATAAACTGAAAGAGTTTTGATTTCAAAACAACTGGTAGCAACACAAGCTGCATGATGGCGATAATACTCTACGTACCTTCTGATGCAATGAGTTATTTTGTCAGAATTGTTGTTTCCGCAAATGGATGTGGGTGCCGGTTCTTAATTTTGGGGTAGGCTGGAGCATAGCACCTTCAAAAGATCATACCTACCAAATCGCAATGTTATTCGAACTAACTGTTGGAGATTGTTTGCTGCTTTACTTTAATATACTACGAAGTCTATTGTTTTGGAATCGGCAGATCATTCCAAATATCAGTGTTCGTGTCCTTGGTGGACATCAATTTTCTGGGATTTTAGCTGTAACCCAACGAGTACTTTACTGCCTTAAGCACCTCTCTTACTGGCGGATAGATATTCGTAAGTTGTGCAGCTACGTGGTAAATTATTCCACGTTCATTGCTGTAAAAATGTGAATCTCATAGATCACGAAGTCGAACCAAAGTATATCTCTCAGCTGATCCAGTGGATTAGATGTGCCATTTATTTCATTTAACAAAAATACATGCAACTATTCTACTTAATGAGTCCTTCTTGACCTCATTAGGTGAACAGTCTCCAAGCGAAACCTTGGCTCAATTCGGCGATCTTCAGCAATGTTTGGTTTATTTATCCTTAACAAATATGCTGTGTCTAGGTAGTCTCAGGACATCATTCGATAGTTTTTTTTATGTCTTTCTATTCTTTTGGCCAGAGAAGCGATTCCATCTCGTGCTTCTCACATCATTTTGCTCCCAGAGTTTCTGGTCCTCTTTGTATTGCCAACTTAAACAATCGAGTATTACCACTCTGGCTTACAAAACTCAACATTGCATTCGCAACGCTATACATTCTCTATTGTGCATTCCACTTCGTGCACTAGAATTTCTCTACAGCTGGACGGGCTCGTGTCTTCTAAACGCCCAGTCTTACAAAAATAATGTAACTGCTAACGGAATTATTGAACATCTCTTAATTCATGCTCTCTGACCTAAAATATAGCCACCTACTAACGGACATTAATTACTCGTGATACCCCTTGTATTCCATTCTCTTTGCAATGATTCATTCCGGCGTTAACAGGTCTGCTGACAACTGTACCATTGATTTAAACATACCCCATTGGTATGGTACGTGTTCCATGCTACGAGCAACGTTGCTATGAGACATACTGCTTAGCTTCATAATACCAGCAACTACACTTTCATGCTCCATATAGCCAACACCTGTTAATGAAAGGAAGAATAATTTATTAAAATGGGCGGTATTCTCAAGACAGATTACCTGTATTTTATTCTTCCCCCGGTCCTAACCACTTTTTGTACTGACCAATTTCTACGTGACTGGGTGGGGTTCCCATATCCAGCTGGGACCTCGTCGTGAGACTGTGAGATTGGGGTAGAAACGCAGTAACAAATTTAGTTAATGTAATTACTTTGTATTTAGAATAAAATTACATGGAACTTGTTACGGCAGTAGTTGGTACGCCGTATTTTTCGGAAGATTTCACCTTTTTCAGCCAGTCTTTCTTGCCTTTTACGTTTTTATAAAATTCTATGCACGTCATCTTGTAGGTAAAATGGCACTGTGAGATTGATTCCACGGTTCCTGGCAGCAGTTGATTTCTTTCACCAGTCCACTCGGTAGATATAAGCGAAAATACTGTCCCCACAGTGGCGTTGTTTGCGGGAACAGAAAACAAACGCTCACATAATTTTAGCAGTTGGCATTTGCGTTCAGGATTTTCGGTTTCCTTAAGGAAGTAGATCCACCTTTCTTCTGCGGAGTGTTTTAGACTTCCATTCTTCCGAGTCACGCTCAGTTTCTAAAAAGGTTCTCAGATACATATATTCCTGATAACAATTGTCGCCTGAAATCTTCATATCATTTTTTGTCAGGTATATAATAATATTTTCAATCATCACCCGATCTGGGGTTTCGGACAGCGTCATCCAATCAAATACTTGATATTTATTAAAATAAATAGTCCATTTCCCTAAGTAATCAAATGCTATGGTATAGAAAGCCATTGTCTCTTCCTCAAATTTCTAAATCAAATTAATTATTTCTTGGTTGGCGTTCTCATTCTTTAATTTGTTTAAATTCATCTTGGTTTGTATGGTAACAAAGCTTGCAGTCTTCCTCTCATTCACACATCTAAGAGTCCATTAATACATTTCTTATTTCAATAATCGAGACTTTATTCTTCTCCATACTTTTTATATATACCGGGTGATCAAAAAGTCGGTATAAATTTGAAAACTGAATAAATCACGGAATAATGTAGATAGAGAGGTACAAATTGACACACATGCTTGGAATGACTTGGGGTTTTATTAGAACCAAAAGAATACAAACGTTCAAAAAATGTCCGGCAGATGGCGCTTCATCTGATCATAATAGCAATAATTAGCATAACAAAGTAAGACAACGCAAAGATGATGTTCTTTACAGGTAATGCTCAATATGTCCACCATCATTCCCCAACAATAGCTGTAGCTGAGGAATAATGTTGTGAACAGCACTCTAAAGCATGTCCGGAGTTATGGTGAGGCATTGGCATCGGATGTTGTCTTTCAGAATCCCTAGAGATGTCGGTCGGTCGATCACGATACACTTGCGACTTGAGGTAACCCCAAAGTCAATGATCACACGGACTGAGGTCTGGGGACGTGGGAGGCCAAGCATGACGAAAGTGGCGGCTGAGCACACGATCATCACCAAATGACGCGCGCAAGAGATCTTTCACGCGTCTAGCAATATGAGGTGGTTTTTTTGGGTTCTAATAAAACCCCATGTCATTCCAAGCATGTGTGTCAAGTTTTACCTCTCTATTTACATTATTCCGTGGTTTATTAAGTTTTCAAATTTATACTGACTTTTTGATCACCCGGTATTTTTTCAAGCAGAGCCAAGTCTGACTGTACAAACATTAAGTATGAAAAAAATCTGAAACTATTTCAGATGGCCTGTCTTCGGCGACAAAAAAATTGTTTTAACGGAATTCACAGCTTAAGAATTCTTCATATGCGGGCGTTAACGACAGCCATCTTCTTTTGTATGAGAGAGAAGAGTTTGGTGATTGACATCAACGTATAAGCAGAACTCTTTCAGCTTCTTTGTTCTTACGGTGTACATAGAAAAATAATTAAATATTTTCTTGACGGTTATTTTAACGTCGACAGCTAAGACCCCAGTAGCGCCAGATATAGTATTGTCGAGAATATGGGCAGGGTATCAAATTCTTTCTACTTTTTTCCCTAGGTCTTCTTTAATTTGGGAAACACGTTCCGCTGGCCGCGTCGATGAAGCCCTTCGCATTTGGTATTGCTATTGTCTCCACAAAAATCGATTAATTTATCTATTGAATTTGCAGTTGTCTTAAAGTGTCTAGAATAAACTTTACAGTTGTCCCCGAAGTTTCGTTATTCAGTGCATCAAACTTCTGCAGCTTCTGCTAGGTTCCGTCAATTTCAGTAAAGTACTGAATAACCGAAGGAAACATCTTTTCAGCCTTGTGGTTCGATGCGTCGGTGCCTATGCCGTAAAATTAAACTAGTCGAAACTGTTTTATACATTCGGAGACGGGGTGTTGTGCGAGAATATTTTTAACAGTCGCTGTACCCACAGTAAACACTTCAAACTTTAATAACCTTCACTTGTTTTTCGTAGAAAGAATCATCAGATCGTTATTCAAATGGGAACTGCCCCATTATTCAGTACCTCTTTCCAAATTTCACAGAAGCTCTTCTCAACAATTCATACTAGAAAAAACTCTATGGCTAAGACATTTCACCACGATATTTTTCTTCAACTCCAAGAAGGTATGGAAAAGTTCTGTAAATTTCAGGAAGTAGGTGGGAGAGGTACTGGCAGAACTGAAATCGTGAGCAAGAGTGGCCAGTTCCGTTTGCGTAGATCAATTCGCGCGAGTATTCGCCACGAAAGGCAAGTGCCTGAATTTGAGACCCACTCCGACATTGTTTTAGTATGTCAGAAAATATGACAATAGCTCAACTCCGCTGCAGAACAAAAGATTTAGTCCCCTTTTCCACTCAATTTTCTGAGAATTACAGTGTACTGTCAACCGTTATTCGTTTCCTGCCAAACAAGAAAATTAACAAAGTGCGATGTTAACGAAATGATGCGTTAGTTAGTAATGTTTCTTATTTTCAGCATAAAATTATCACATCTTAATATAATCTGCAATAATATGCTGATTTGCGAAAACTAGGGAATAACAATTCTTGGGAGAAATTTATTAATAAAGGAAATGATGACGATGTTGGCTGTAGGCGAAACACCGTAATAAGGGAAAATACATTAAGTGATCAAGACAGCTTTACTTTCATACGCCCATAATGAACGCTGACTCGTTTAGGGAATATATTTCCTGATCTTGTAGTTGACGCCTCGCTTGCGGACAGTTCTTTTCTTTTTCAACTGACAAGAAATTTGGTTTTACGTGGTCTTTCATCTCATGACGGCAGTAGACGAAACACTAAAATTAGTGAAAATACAGGGTGTCCTACGACGAATAATCAGTATTCAGGGAAATGACAATAATGCTCATTTCAAGCAAAGAACTTCACATGGACATATGACTTTTGGGGCAGCGGCGCACACGTCATTGTCTTAGCCAGCCCTCCTCTTTGACATTTTATTCTAGCGCAGTCGACCTCGTTGCTTTTCACCTCCTTGCTCGGGCTGTCTTTCTCTCATCAAACTAGCCCATTGAACGCCCTTTTATCCATGCTGTGTTGTGAGTGCAGAAGTGGGAGGAACTGAGAGTGTATCATAGTGGAGTATCGGTTAACTGTGTTTGTACACGCGTTGGCCAAAATACCATACATCTATACTAATGAAGAATATACAAATATTGTGTACAGTCAAGGCTTCTGCGATGGTAGTGCTCCTGCTGCTGGCTATGAATACCGTCGGCGCTTTCCGATACGTCGAATCCCTGATCGCTGAGTTTTTACCAGCGTTTTCAACACATTGCCTGGAGAGGTATTCTTCCAAGTTTCCATGTTTACTAACTGTTGTACATGTGTGGACCTGACAATGTACTGAATAACACAGAAAATAAATAACAATGTACTCAAATGTGTACTGTCTTGGAAATCACTTGGAATAGGGCATATGTCCACATGATTTTTTTTGCTTCAACCCATCGTTCTGTCAAATCCCCGAACATCGATCCTTCCTCCTGGGTCATCCTATACATTAAGCGATCTGAGCGGCTTTGATCTCAAAATGTTTTGAAGGTATTAAGATATGATACTAGAAAAAAATTTCATTATAGTTGGCGACGCATTCCAAATGTGCAAGACACTTGGGCAGTAACCGGCGATGACGTGAAGCTGTAACTCCTGTGATTGACACGTAGCACCACATCTGCCGTGCTACAAAGATAGATCAGTACTTGCTCTCTTCTTGTTTCATCCCATTATGTTGGAGAGGTGGTTTGATGATAATAATAATAATAATGTTCATCCAATGTAAAATCCGCCAGCGAAAATATATGCACTTATTACGTAAATTGAGGGTGAAGGGGAAAAAAGGAAAGTAAAGGAAGGTAACTGATGATATCAACTGTATCGGGACTTCATTAATTTTGGATTCCCGCAGGAGATCGAACGATATTCATCCGCGCTGAAGGTTATGGCTCCATCGCCCATCGAGGCGAGTCAATTACATGAATGCGTGGTGTCTGTTGTTTCGCACATATCCGGAAGAACAGACACGACGCATTCATTATTTATGCTTGTAACTCTCGATTACCATCAGCGCTCGAACACTACATTAATAAAATGAGTAATTAAGTCAAACGGTGACACAAAACTACGACAAACTGTGATTTCGTGTTATTCGAAAAGCAGTGCGAGGAACACGTGTAAAAAACGACAGTAACACAGTGCGTCGTGTGAGAAGTGTGAATTGTTGCGCGAGACATCACAAATACTCAAGCATTCCACGCATAGCTATTATATAGTTGTTAGTTGAAGTCAAAAGACCTGTAGAGCATCGTTCACTTACTGGAATTTCCGAACTTGCAGAACAGAGTATACCGACGACTCTGGCGTCGGACGATCCAATTCTAGCACTGGACAAAAAGAAATGCAAGTTTCAGATGATGAAATTATACAAAACTAGACCAATACAGCACATAAAGCCACAGACGCTATGACAGCCGTCTTTAAACAGGGTGTTCGGAAACTGCCTTACAAACTTCTAGGATTTATAGAGGGGAGTGAGAAGATAGTATTTTAACTTGGAACCCATGTCTGGAAAGAGGTCTAAGGGCGTCACTGCACTGTACAGAATCTTTTTTTTTTAAGTCAGTGAACAATTGGCATCGGCGTTATGGTATTTATAAGAACCTCCACCTCCATTGTATTTAATCACTAGCACCGCGAAATTTCGATAAATAACAGCTATAGAAATTAAAAATTTTCTAATCATTCGAACTCGGCCTTCTGCGTGGATTTTATGCCTGTAATATTAAATCTCTCCTATCTATCCAAATTCTTCTCGTCACGGAAAGTCACCTGATACACTACATGTCTTGCTGTTGCGTTTTATGGCCGCTCGGAATCTTTTAAAACTAGTGGTATCTACGTAAGGCAGAAAAAAACATTAATATATAATAATGGTGTATTTCTCTGAAGTAGGCAAGATATGCGTTGAGGAAATTGAAACAGGCTGAGAAGATACTATGTCTACGACTCCCTTCCTAAATTTTTTGGGGATAAGATTTTGTGCGATGCGTATTCTTCAATGAAATCCACTCTGGCCGTCTTATGGTCATCACTGAAGATATGCTTACGCTAGTGTTTCTTCAACACAAGGTTATCACCTGTTGTAGTTCTTGCCCCTTTTCTCCGGATCGGATTAAAAATTGGTTGTATCGCACGAGCGGATTTTTTTCAGCCCGTATCGTGCACCCAACTTCACGAGATTAGCAAACAGCACAAATTGAATGTCCTAACTTCTGGGCGACTTGACAATACGCGGGGCATAACACCCTCTATCCTGTAATTCTTTGAAATCTGCACGAGATGGGGGCTTTCAAGGAGCATTGTCGCAGTTACTTATGCAGTGTCGCATGTCTCCAATACAACAGCGTAAATTCTCTACTAAGCGCCTAAAGATTCAACCACGTCACAAAACGTGACAACAGTGCTTTTATATCAATATCCATCCACGAAACAGGGTTTTTGTTCGTTTTCGTGTCATAGGCCTACTGTGGCAGGTGCACCACAATCATTCGTGTCGTATAATATACACAATCATTCGTGTCGTATAATATACCTACCAACTCAATGTAATATATGCTAGAAATGTGATATATTAATAAGTTAACAAGTTGGTGGCTGAGAAACCCGTACATCTGCATCAATTTCCCCCACTGGAGTTTTGTTCCACTAACTGTATGCAAAAAATACAGAATTTTATGCAAAAAATATCAATAACGAATTGAAAGTCTTGACGTGAGATTGAAAACAGGAGACGGAGGTGATCTTTCGATTCTTGAATAAAA
The DNA here is from genome assembly GCF_021461385.2 of Schistocerca piceifrons. NCBI lineage: Eukaryota > Metazoa > Arthropoda > Insecta > Orthoptera > Acrididae > Schistocerca > Schistocerca piceifrons. The sequence continues at coordinate 848,672,500 of NC_060138.1, forward strand.
TCTCGGTTTTCATGCCGCGAAGATTTTATTCATATATGCCGCCACGAAAGACTCCGTGAACATATTAGGTTCTTACTGTATGAGGCGACGAACGTTTATTTTTTGTTTGTTTGTGAATTTCTGATCATTTTTCCGTTATACCAGCAACAGCTAAAAAATATCGAAAATGAAACGAAAGCTATCTGCCTCACTGTCAGTGTTGCACTCCCTGTTGCTAAAGAATTCGTAAGTGGTTTTCACTTATCGCCTCTTATTATTTTATTTCTCTCTCTCTCTCTCTCTCTCTCTCACCACACACACACACACACACACACACACACACACACACACACACACACACACACACATTTATCCTGTTCATCCCCATTCTTCCGCCAGATGAGAGCACCGGGTATCTCACAGTTATCCCTTAACAGCAATTTCTAAAACACAGTGCTGTCAACTTTTGGACGTAATCCCCATACAACACGAAACAGCCCGTAAATAGAGGAAGAGGCCAGACTCAAATAAAAACTGTCATCCAGGAACACAGAAACATCTTTAGTTGCGCAATGATTTCAGATTTTGGCACAACTTTTACCACTACTGTAGCAAAACATATAAAAATATGACGACACATCATAAAATTTTTTTTCTGTCTATGACTTTGGAACCTTTGCCGCAATAAGACGCACAGTACGGGTCCGGATTATCCGCCTCTGTCTGCATGTCTACACCTGTTCTCCTTTCTCATTCCTCTTCTGTGTTTACGATTAGTTGAAGTTCAACTTAAGAATAAGTATTGTCTACGTGTTGTCCGGTCGATTATTCAGTGATGAAGTTCAGTGGTTATAAAGAAAGCAGGTCGGTACGACTACAACAAGTTATGTACATTCTTCCGCTGATTTCTTTCCGTGTATAGGCACTACTTTTTTTAATGAAATCAGATATTTAAGAGCAAATGCGCCCAAAGACGTTACACATTTACGTTTATGTGAATGTGACTTGTGAGTGGTTTTTCCTTTCACACACAGTGAATCTCACCAAGAACGGCCTCCCACGAAAAGGGAAGACATTTTTCATCGCTGACGCGAGAAATGATAAATAGCTAACACAAACATTGTATGAAGAGAGGGAGGGAGACAGAAAGGTATGCTAAGTAGCGCAGAAATGTTAAGCACTGGACCAGAGATAAAAGATTTTGAACAAACATTGCCGATAATTACTAACATAAACAGATAGTTCCCCACGGCAAAAGCGAAAGTTAAACTACTACTACGATTTTTGTGATAAGATCACTGAATTCGAAGGAAACATAAAAACCTCGGTAATATGACTTGTTCACCTGCTTAGCGCCCATGAAGTTCTTCTTTGTGGCGGCTCATTTGACATCCGTTATGACAGATGCGATTCCTGACCGCATCAGTCAGAGATACATTAGACTGACAGCGAAAAATGCGTCGTCACAGACCAAAGAAAAACAGACTGCAGGGACTTCGTAGTAGACATTCTCTGGTATCATGGTGTGAAGTGCTTATCTCACGCGCGGTTTTCGTAAAACTGGTTGAGGATGTCGGCGAATCATGTTTGAGGTCATGCTGAGATACATGGCTGTGACGATGACTTTATACTGACATGAGCACACGTCGACTTACGCAGTTCACATCGCCGTCAGCCAAGCTGAATTTCTGACTTCAAAGCGGAAGGATGAGATGTAAAGTAGTGGCAAATATTCAAACTATATTTTCTGCAGCTTCTGACTGCGCAATATTAATATTTGCGAAAATTACCTGATATCAAGGTTCCTTTGTTGATTTATTTCGAGAGATTTTGGTGCTTGGATTTAAAATTTTAAAATTTATTTTCAACCGTGATGATCACGTTCTATGTACTAACAAGGGCACATCAACTTAACCGCGGGACAGCTACGGTCGCAGGGTTAAGTAGTTCTAAGTTCTAGGGGACTGATGATCACAGATGTTAAGTCCCATAGTGCTCAGAGCCATTTGAACCATTTGAACATCAACTTACGCTGTTTACAAAATCAACGTTAGCGACGGTGCATGGGTGGATTCGGAGCACATGAAATTCAGTGATGACTGACGAAATTCGTGTGGTGCACGGTAATGAAAAAGTTACGGAGTCCTATTTTAAACTATACATTAAACAACTTTTGGCTACGCAATGTTTGCAACAGAGAAAATTTTCTGGTTTCAAGGTTTCTTTGAGCTTTGTCTTCAAGGGACTTTGGAGCTATGGATTTCTATTTTCAAATGGGACCACACAGCGCAGGATTTGTTCTTCTAATTCAAGCTCGAAAGTAATAAAAGAAAGAATGTTAACGAGTGTAATGTGCCATTGACGACGAGATCATTAGATACAGAGTACAGACACGGATTGTGGAAAGTTTGGGGATGAAATCGGCCGTCTCGTTTTCGAAGGAACCATCCCGCAATTTGCCTTCAGCGATTTGCGGAAACAACGGGAAACCTAGATTTGGGTATCCAGACGAGAATCTGAACCCCAGTTCTCACTAATGCGAATCCACTATGCAAATCTCTGCACCATCTCGCTTGGTTCCAAGGTCAATAGTCCCGTTTGAACTAATAGTCATTTTTGCTCTAATAGTTGCTTTTGACATTACAGTGCGTTTACGTACACCTGGTGTCACTTCTTAAAGAGTCGTCAAGGGCATTTTCTATAGTATTTCGGCAGATATTTGCAATTTATTTTTCTCAACGTGTGGCTGGAGTCAGCCCAAATAAATCCTGCACATAACGCCCTTTATACGACACCAAGCGTCGATGGAAAGCGTCGGTGTTCGACAGAGCGGTCCCAGATTAGTTTAGTGCGATGTTCCTTTTATTGACATGTTTTTAATAGGGACAGAAAAACACGGAATCTGTGACTGCTCTATCGAATGGGCACGTAAAGTTCCGCTTTAAAAATCTTTCTCTCGACAAAGGGCGTGTTCTGCCCATTTTGCTGGAAGAGGTATCATTAACTACGCGTCAGTGCATGTGGTTCCAACATGACGGCTGCCCTGCTCATTCTTCCCGTGTGGCTACAGAGCTGTTAAATGAAAAGTTCCCGGATTGTTGGATAGGACGACGTGCTGAAGTGAAGTGGCCAGCCCGGTCTCCTGATCTGACCCCTCTTGATTTTTTTTCTGTGGGGAGCAATCAAACATAAAGCGTATGCTCAAACACCTAACTACGCCAGACGATATGAAGGAACATATAATCGAAGCGTGCGCTGGTATCTCACGTGACACCCTCGCAGCCGTTCACAAAACATTCGAACGGCGGCTACACAAATGTGCATTGCAGCAAAGGGGAAGCTTTTTGAGCACATGCTTGAGTGACGTTTTGTATCATGTACAGTATGTATTTTGCATATTTGTATGTATTTGCTTCGTATTGTGATCAATAGTAAATATTCTCAAATAAACAACAAATAAGTACGAAATAATTGTGACCAATAAGGGCCTCCTCATTTACATTTGTATTTCTGTTACACAAAATGTATTAACATCGTGTAGTATTTTAATACTGTATGTTGTCTACTGTGTTGGTACCACAGTTGTTAAATAACTGAATAATATTTGTGCGACATCATCAGTTAATTTTTGCGCAAAATATCGCAGTATGTATTACTCTTGTCGGGTAAATGGGCGTGTTTGTGTATGGACGGACTCGCGACGTCTACCATGTACTCTACACAACAGGAAAGGTCGCAATGGACAACGCCGCTTTGAAGGACGAACACGATACTAGAAAACATCTTTGTATCTATTACGGTTGGGGAGATACAAGGGGGAGATACAAGGGGTGTTACGACTTAGCTGCCTCACCCCGTATAGATGACGATAGGCTTTATGACGAAGGGCCATAAAAAAACTAGTTCTCATCGGAAGGACGAACACGATACGAAAAAACGGCATCTTTGTATCTATTACGGTTGGGGAGATACAAGGGGTGTTACGACTTAGCTGCCTCACTCTGTATAAATGACGATAGGCTTTATGACGAGGGGCCAGAAAAAAACTAGTTCTCATCAACGAGGTTCCATTTTTCTTTTGATGGGAGAACCAGATTTCACGTCG